>NW_025941463.1:424120-462407 GCF_000764305.2 Hyalella azteca
ATCTAGAGGGGCAAGAGTATCATCTAGAGGGGCAAGAGTATCATCTAGAGGGGCAAGAGTATCATCTAGAAGGGCTAGAGTATCTAGAGGGGCAAGAGTATCATCTAGAGGGGCAAGAGTATCATCTAGAGGGGCAAGAGTATCATCTAGAGGGGCAAGAGTATCTAGAGGGGCAAGAGTATCATCTAGAGGGGCAAGAGTATCATCTAGGGTAAATAGGAGTATCATCTAGAGGAGCAAGAGTATCATCTAGGATGACAGGAGCAGATAACAAAATCATCTAACCAAGACAGGGCATCATCTAGGGCAGTGGTTCAGAAAGTGGGCGGTAGGGGATAGGACAAGTGGGATCTTTCCCCCTGGGGGCGATGGAAAGATCTGGAGTAGCGGTGAGGTTCAAATTGCAGCATGCCAAATATCAAGAAAAAGGTGTTTGTTTCCACATGTGTCGGTGGGGGGGGCACTAGGAATTCACTGGCAAAACAAGGGGGCGCCAGCCTGCAGAAGTTTGGGAACCATTGATTCCAGGGGGATCTGGAGTATCATCTAGTGAAGCCTAAAGTATCAATAGGGAAGGCATCAGTATCGTCTAGGGACGAGTGCATCATCCAGCTAAGGCATTGTCTTGAGAAAGCAAGTGCATCATCCATTGGAAGCAAGTGTTGTCTCTAAGTGCAGGTGCACCCTAAAGGTGCAGGTGCACCCTAGAGGTGCAGGTGCACCCTAAAGGTGCAGGTGCACCCTAAAGGTGCAGGTGCACCCTAAAGGTGCAGGTGCACCCTAAAGGTGCAGGTGCACCCTAAAGGTGCAGGTGCACCACTAAGATGCAATATATAATAAAACTCACCCGAAGCGCCGAGATCTCCTTTAAGCAAGAGGAAGTGACATGTGGCCGGTTATTAATTAACATTTTATCATTTTCCCAAGATCCATTTTTATATTGTCTAGAAAAAATTGAATAATATACAAATTACTTGACATATTAACATTTTCTTGAGGTCCTTTTGTATATTATCAAGAAAAAAACAGGACAATATACAAATTACAAACTATACCCGGCAAAATTACAAACTATTCAAGACATGAAAACTAGTTTAGAACTAGAGAAGAGCCAATAAAATGTTCCCTTCTCGGGGAAGGCATGAAATTCCGTTCGTATTCATGACATGATAACAAAAATTCCCCACAAATGTTCCCCTAAAATGTTCAAAGAGTGTTAAAAGAAGTTCATTATATATTCCTCGCTGTCGGGGATAACTCCCCAAACTTTGAGTGGTAATAGCCAATGAAAAAATCCCCCGTAAAAATATGATTTACATGGGGACGCTTTCACTGGAAGGGCTTGGAGGGACTTACATGGGGACGCTTCCACTCGAAGGACTTGGGGACATACATGGGGACGCTTCCACTCGAAGGGCATGAGGGACTTACATAGGGACGCTTCCATTGGAAGGGCTTGGGGGGACTTACATGGGGACGCTTCCACTGGAAGGGCTTGGGGGGCCTTACATGGGGACGCTTCCACTGGAAGGGCTTGGGGGGCCTTACATGGGGACGCTTCCACTCGGAGGGGCTTGGGGACTTACATGGGGACGCTTCCACTCGAAGGGCTTGGGGGGACTCTTGCTGAAGAAGATCGAGGAGTCCTGAGCGGGGAAGGCAGGATCCTCGAACAGGACGCCGTTCTCGAGGCAGTAGTCCCGGATGCGCTCGAAATCCTGCACCTCCTCCCCACGACCATGCAGGCCGGAGCCCCGCTCCCCGAACTGTGGGGAAGAATAATTAATATGTTTTATAAATATTATCATTTTTTAAGTGTTGAAATATCAATATATTCAAATAAATATATTTTAAAATACAACCCAAGTAAAACGATATCTAGCAACCTAAAGAAGGGTTTTAGACACACCTAGCCCTATCTCTAACCCTAACCTAACGAGGTTGGCGTTTTTTATGTCCGGTGAAGTAGTTCATTTATTTTCGCGTCCGATTTTTGAGTACAAACTAATTGCAGAGTTAATAACCGGACGCGATTTTGTCCGGTTATTGTTAAACTTATATATTTTATATATTTATATATAAATACATTTAAATATATATATTTAAATATCAATATATTTTAGAAATAAATAAATGAAATATAATTAAATGATAAAATAATGAGTTATAATCTTTTAAAAATGTTGAATGCAAGAATTTCTTCCCCAGGAACGTTTAGCCCCGAACTCTGTCCCAAAAACTGCTATGGGGGAAGAATAATGAATTAATTACCTACATATTATTGAAGAATCTAATTTAAACTTATATTTGAATTATAAATAAATTATAATTGCAAATACTTCTGCCGCACGCCCATGCTGGCTTCCCTCCAAACTAAGGTGGGAGACATAATTATTAAATTTTACATAATATAATTGAAGAAATAGAAATACTCGTATAGAAAAAAATATAAGTAATGGCATTGAATTTATTAAAAATTGCCAGTGCAGAAATAGATTTTTATCTAACTTTGTTTCCCGCCAAAAACATCAATTCAAATTACATATACGTACATATTAATCGTTAAATATTAACTTAAATTAAATATAAATGCGAATAAACTGAAAAAAATGAATTGGATCGTCAAAATAGCGGTCCGACCTTTGTTTGACATACGATGAAATATTAGTGTACTATACATTGAAAACACAGCTAAATTATATGTTATGAATCGACATGTACGAAAGTTGATGAAAATAACGTACGTGACTTCCCTGAAATTACCTGAAGTCACGCCTGTTACGGCTGAATATTCACCATATTAACATTGAAAAGACGTACAAATGAATAAGTTAGCTTATAATTATTTCCAGAATTATGTATTGTGTATGATGTCACCATTGTACGTAGAATACATTAATCGTGACATGAACCAAAACATGAGGAATATTGTCGACGAATAAAAATGAAGGCGATAACGATGGCAATAATAAGGAAGATAATACGATAATTATAGACTTTATGATAAATATCTTAAATCGGAGCGACTTTATGCGTTTTTTTTATCAACAGGATAATGTTTTATTCAGGCTCTAAGTTTTTGTGACGTTATCTAACGTGTGCTTTGATCAAGACGTTGGTTAACGTTCGTTATGATGAAGACGTTAGCCAACGTTCGTTATGATCAAGACGTTAGCCAACGTTCGTTATGATGAAGACGTTATCCAACGTTCGTTATGATCAAGACGTAAGCCAACGTTCGTTATGATCAAGACGTTAGCCAACGTTCGTTATGATCAAGACGTCAGCCAACGTTCGTTATGATCTAGACGTTAGCCAACGTTCATTATGATCGAGACGTCACGGACTGCTTGTGTGGGCGCGATAAGGGCGCGTTATCGGCGGCCGCCGGATGCGCGCTCAGCCCAGGCGATACGCTGCAGCGTCGGCACGCGATAACAATTGATTATAAACCTAATTTACCCTAACTGCTAATTATTATCCCTAATTATGACTAATTAGTAAGGTAACCATAACTATGGTAACATGGTAGTATTCACGGTGCATTATTTCATGACAAAATAGAGGAATTAGGTAGCATGAAATAATACCATAGGTCCATAGTATTATTTTATATAAAGTAATACCATCATATTATTGTTGGTTTTAGGATTATTCAGTTTATCCCAAAAGGAAAGTGCGATTATCCCAGAAGGATACTAATGCGGTCTTCACATTGTTGGGATTGAGCAGAAACTATTGAGCCAAATAGTCTTTCTTATCCGCATTATGGACTCCTCGATCCAAAGCATTTCATCCAAAGAGCAGAATCCTGATATTGCTTCTTCCATCATCCACACAAAAGTTTTCTCGTCATCCACACACCGACTTTCAATTCTATCATCCACACACCGGTTTTTAATTTTGTCATTTACACACCGGTTTTTAATTCAAACATCCATACACCGGTTTTCAATTGTTTAATTGTTGTTTTTGTTGTTTATCCACACACCGGTTTTCAATTCAAACATCCACACACCGGTTTTCAATTCAAACATCCACACACCGGTTTTTCAATTCATTTTTCAATTCTATCATCCACACACCGGTTTTTTTAATTCTATCATTCACACACCGGTTTTTTCATCATCCACGTACCGGTTGCACGATGTGGTACCGTCCGTCCGCTCCTTGGAAAACGCACCGAAAATTTGATAAAAATTTCCGTCCATTTTTGACGTTTCTGTATCGCTGCTTGCGGGGATATTTGACAGGAGAAATCGTCATAGGTTTGGAGGCAATATCCAAAATCCGTTTTTTTCAAAGACATTGTGCAAAATAAGTGCATTGATGAAGTGCAGAAATAACGGTGATGTCCATTGCATTTTTATGGTGAAAATAACGGTAGCAGTGATGACCATTACCGTTTTAACCATTTTCAATTGTACCTTTTTAAAAATTGTCAGCCATGACAATTTAAAAAATTGCCAAATGGTTGGCAATTTAAAAAAATTGCCAACCATTTTAGTTTCAAAAATTCAGCGCATCCAGTGAAAGTTTTTTTTATCATGTCCATGCAAATTGAAATCATCAACCATTGTCGTTAAATTTCAGATAATATACAAAAATCGGTTGAATGTTGTTGATTGAAATCGGGTCTCCAGTGAGTAATTTGACGTAGAATTTTCAAAAACTTGACTTCGGTTGGTTCACGTTGATTTTACGATAGCTTTTCGCAGGTTTGTGAAGAATTGCCTCAATTTTTTGGAGAATATTATTGTTGTTCCGAAGAAGTTCATCAGGAATTACAATATTTAAAAAATATTCGCTTCGTTTGTTATCGCCGGTCGGAAGAGATGATTGGAGAGTGAAAGGAAAAAATAAAATTAATAATTAATAAAACTAAGAACTGATAAAGTTCGAATGATGAAAAACATTAGACAAACAAATGTTGTTAATGATCTAGTAAATATGCTTCAAGTAAAATAAATATTTTCGATCAATAATAAATGAATTATATTTCATTAATATGAACAACATCGATTCGAATTAATTTGATCTATTAGATCCAATTATAAATAATAAACGGTTATATTTTTTAGGGTGGCGAAATAACTGCGTTTGAGTAGTCATTCATCTGGTAAATAAACTATTTATCGAGTCCCTTTAACATATTTACATTTAAATTTACATTAATTATTTAATGATTGAAACTTCAGATCGAAATACCAATATACAAAAATGCGCAATACCAAATATATCACGTAAAAATAACTTTTATTTGTTGATAATTAAACAAATACATTGATCAGAGTTAGTATTTTAAGTTCAAGCAATTTATCCTATACTGAATAATGAAAATTTAACGAATTATCGAATTATTAATCGTTAATAGTTAAAAAATAAATTGATTAATAGTTTACGCTCACTTTGATTAAATTTTCTGTAGAGTCTTGAGATTTGTATTTATTTCTCCTCACATCGTTCTTCCCCCTACCGTCATTATACGGTCGCGTATCATTGATATCATCCAGACATTCGATCAAATCTTCGATGACGTCCCCCTTTCGAAAATTCGTGTTCGAAGAAATCGGGACAAAACCGACATAATTTCCGCCAATGTCCAAGTTGGGGAAAGGCTGAACCCCAAAACCAGTGGGCGCATGTGGGGGTTGAGCCCCGAATCCAGTGGGTGCATGTGGGGTTTGAGCCCCAAAACCAGTGGGTGCAGCTGGGGGTTGAACCCCAAAACCGGTAGGTGCGGGTGGGGGTTGAGCCCCAAAACCGGTAGGTGCAGCTGGGGGTTGAGCCCCAAAACCAGTGGGTGTAGACGGGGATTGAGCCCCAAATCCGTAGGCTGGATGAGGGGGTTGAGCCCCAAAACCGGGTTGAGCCCCAAAACCGGTGGGTGCATGTGGTGGGGGTTGAGTCATAAAACCAGTGGGCGCAAGTTGAGGTTGAATCCCAAATTCGGTGGATGCAGTTAGGGGTTGCGTGAACCCCGAAGTCAAGTTGTAGGGTGAAGTTGGGGTTGCGTTTAGGGTTAAACCCATTGAGGGATGACCAGTATTTCTTATTTGTGGGGGATTTAAATTTTCCCCGCCATAGAGGCTCCTATATTCCCCAGCTGGTACTCCCCAGCCAGCCATAATTAGGGTAAGATCTATGCAATTTACCCCAAGTTTATAATTTCAAAGCAAAATACTTCGAAGAAAATCTTTCAAATTTACCCTAACTTTAGGAAAAGAATGTTTTAAGGAAAATCTGTCAATAGACACGAGATGATTGAGAATAGAAATATTGTTTAAAAAAGTTTTAGATGATGAATGGAAAATGAATGTCAGTGAAACTGACACAGTGAAAGTTAATGTCAGTTAAAAATGTGAAAAATTTGAAAAATGAATGTAAGTGACAGCATTTAAATATTGACTAAAGGAACGAAAATTTAGGGAAGAGTCGGAAAGAACAGGAAAACATACGAAAAAGTAAATAATAAAAGATTCGGAACCAAGAAAAATGTTCTGAAAAAATTGTACTAACGGGATACCTGGAATTATATTATTTTTTCATTTCCTACTTTATATATATAGAAATTAATTCTATACATAGAAAAACGTTCTGTTTTTAGAAATTCTGTATATAAATAAAGGAATTCTTTCTATAGATAAAAATGTTTTCCAAATCTAGACATTATTCCTACATAGACAAATTCTCTCTATATCCAGAAATACTTTCTATATATAGAAATTCTTTCTGTAAATAGAAATTCCTTTACAGATAGAAATTCTTTCTGTTAATAGAAATTCTTCCTATATATATAGAAATCTTTCTTTACACCGACGATTAAAGAAAAACATTGATGATCTGCTTCAATCAATCTATCATCCCTGCACTGATAGTGGCACTCAATACAATGATAGCGTTAAATGTTTTCTTTCTAAAATCCGACAATAATTCGAATGTCACAGTAAATAATGAATTACAAATATTAAATTTCAGAGATGCACGTCCTAGCCACACCACAGAAACTAGTCAACTAACCGTCTCTGCGCACCATGCCTTATCTCTGCCGTTATCTTCTCAGGATGATAAGAGATATACAATAATGGGTTCTTATTATAGATCACATATATCCTAATGTTATATGAGAGGTATCGTAGATTTGGTAACTTATACATTTGAATTATATGAATTATGTATAAACAAATAGATTAGCTAGTCATCCTGAATCCCGTCACCCCGAATCCCGTCATCCCGAATCCCGTCACCCCGAATCCCGTCATCCCGAATCCCGTCACCCCGAATCCCGTCATCCCGAAGCCAGTCACCCCGAATCCCGTCATCCCAAATCCCGTCACCCCGAATCCCGAATTTTATTTCACATTATATCATATTATATATTCTCCATCCTCACCATATAATATAGAACTCCATCCTCGGCATATGGCATCGCTGTATGACGTAGGCGCAAGGGGTAACAAATTAAAAAAAACAGGCGCAGATTTTGGCAAAATAGGCGCAAGTACTGGACGAAATAGGCGCAGTTATGCACGAAATAGGCACAGTATTGGATAGAATAGGGACTTTTTTCGTCCCAATTGTCCAGGAATTGCTATGCCCAATTACATGACCTCATAATAAAAACGTTGATTGGTTGGCATAATCTCTCAGTACAGCGTACACGAGCCACTAGTCACTGTTTATTTTTTATTAAATATCTAATTTAAATACGGGCGTTCTGTCCATGGAAATAAATTATTGCTGCTGGTGATCTAGGGTAACTCTGTTTGGATTTAGGGTATTTTCTTCGTTAAAATTTAGAGGATATACATACTTATTATTTGCATGTTCTAAGAATTCAGATGAAACCACGAGGCACTCGACGCATGAGTTTTCAGCGGCACAGGTTAGAACGTTAGAGTAAATTCGCAAAATAAACGATTTCCAAAATTCCAGATCCGAAAAATAAGCGCAAGTGCTTTCTAAAGATGCTTTACTTCCAAACAAACACAGGCTTTTCGTTATTATCAGCAAAACAAACTTGAACTCTTTAAAATTTACCGTGAATAACATTGATGCTCTTGAAGTTATCGTAAAAAGACGGACTTTCCATTAACTCTTAGTAAAACAAACAGAGGCTCTTTATAATTAACGTAAAACAAACAAACGCTTTCTATAATTTAACGCAAAACAAACACAGCCTCTTTATAGATTAACACAAAACAAACACAATCTTCATAAGGTTACGTGAAACAAGCACAGGTTCCCTGTAATTTAACGCAAAACAAACACAGAAATTTTATAATTATTCGCGCAAGTCTATCCATACTTTAATTAAAAATGCGCTTTTTCGCAAAATATACGCGGGTTTTGCCAACTCTTTTTGCCAGCAGCGGCGACGCGCGTGCGTTGCCAGAGGCCGGGACAGACTGGAGCCTGTAGAGACCGTGGCGCTCCAGTGCCAGAAAGAGGGCTCTTTAGTAGCCACGGGATGAAGAGTGAAGGTTGAGAGCCAAAAAGAGGGCTCTTTAGTAGCCACGGGATGAAGAGTGAAGGCTGAGAGCCAAAAAGAGGGCCCTTTAGTAGCCACGGGATGAAGAGTGAAGGCTGAGAGCCAAATAGAGGGCTCTTTAGTAGCCACGGGATAAAGAGTGAAGGTTGATAGCCAAAAAGAGGGCTCTTTAGTAGCCACGGGATAAAGAGTGAAGGCTGAGAGCCAAATAGAGGGCTCTTTAGTAGCCACGGGATGAAGAGTGAAGGCTGAGAGCCAAAAAGAGGGCTCTTTAGTAGCCACGGGATGAAGAGTGAAGGAAGAGAGGAGGGGGTGAGGGGGAGGGCGACTTGCCGAGGTACTAAATTGATATCTCATTTAGGAACACTCACAAACATTCATGGCTCAAGTTGTCCAAATAGTGTCAAACTTGATGCACGTGTAGCAGTGATACGTAACTTTCCAGCCCACGTACACTGGGTTAAGATGACACACATAGGAGTACAAGTGCATCGTTATTTGGACAAAGTCTCGTGATATTCCATGAGTGTGTAGTGTCAAATGAAAGCTGGTGCACGTGTAGATAACGTTGATAATACATGTTGTTTCATCATATATATGATAAATTACGTTGATAATATACGTTAATTCAACGAAACCTTGTGTCATCAACAGAAGGCAACATTGGGCCATACATTGAAATTTGATTTTTTTAATTTTTTTTATTGTTTTAAATTATATTTAAATTATATTTAATTTAAATTAAAATTTTATTTAAATTAAATTTAAATTATATGTAAAAACAAATTTAGATGCTACTTAAATAAAATTTATATGTATATAAATTAAATTCAAATTGTATTTAATCGTTGAAAATAAAATTTCTCGAATTTTCTAATGTGAGTCAAGCGAAAATTTATTGCTTCATCAGTAATGCAGGTTATGAATCGGTATATATCTAATTACAAAACACAAGTTTTAGTGTTACAACATAACATAACTCGTAATAACGGGTTTTTTATTATTAATTAATTTAATTATGCCAGTATTATTATTGATCCCTTACAATGCTGGGCAAATCGTTATTATACTACCGAAATAATGGAAATTATATTTATGGTTTGGTTTATAAACATTGTATGATATTAATCAGTTTTCCATAAAGCCTTAATTGGCATGCCAATGATATATTATTTATGATTTACAATATTATTTACAATAAAAGTATACTACCTTACTATATACTCTACTATTTACTACATTATTTAGTACACAAGTCCATAGTCTGCGTATCACTAGATAAATCTGTTAGATATTAAATGCAAATTTATCTCCATCAAATAGAAAGGGAAGAAAACCTATAGGCTAGATATGTCCTTAGGATATCTACGATATATAATAATAAGATGTAAACAATAATAATAATATTGATAATAATTATAATATAATATATAAACAGTTCATAGCCAGAGAAGAATGTTGACACTAAGAGTGTATATCCATAGTAATACATTGCCTCCTACTAACCTACCTCCTGCAGAGTCTTTCTTTTCCCTGAAATGTCGAAGGTTTGAGTTATTATAAACAAATAAGCTCCATATACTAAACTAAGCCATATAATATACATATACGACCAAACTGAAACGTGCGCGAGAGGCACGCATTTAGCGCGCCCCAAATCAGGGCGCAAGGCGCACAAATTGGTCGCAAAACTTGAACTTTTATGCAAAAATTAAACCTCGGCTAGCAAATTCGGACGCAAAAACACGACGCACGTGGAGATGACAACGTACGACGTACGTGGAGAAGACAACGTACGACGTACGTGGAGATGACAACGTACGACGTACGTGGAGATGACAACGTACGACGTACGTGGAGATGATAACGTACGACGTACGTGGAGATGATAACGTAGGACGTACGTGGAGATGATAACGTAGGACGTACGTGGAGATGATAACGTACGACTCAACAACTCTTCACATAAATAAATAGGCTGGCAAACGTTTTTTTCAATTTTTTTCCAAGAAAAAATCGGTCACACTCCGATTATGCTATCAAATTTTCAGAGATATAATATAATACAATAATTAGCAAAACAATCAGATAAATGGAAGATAAATACATGATTTTTTATTTTTCCATATTATCTATATCTGATATAATAAAAAATTAGACATAATATCTGTAAGTACATAATATTTATATTTAATTTTATTATATCTGGTATATAATAGTTTGATATAAAAATTAGCAAAAAAATTCGTATATTCAATATACCTGTACTGTATGTAACTAAGTTTGTAGGTATTGTACTCAAAACATCGATTCTGAGAAAAAAAATGTATGAATTCAAAAGAAACACATACACTCAGACAAATAAGTGGAACTTATTTGTCCAAATGTATGCACTTTTTGCCCCCTGATATATTATAGTATAGTATATACCACCATATTATTTCTTTTCAGAGATATAATTCAATATAATAATTAGCAAAACAATTAGATATTATAAAATATAACATATAATATATATATTCATTGATATGTTATACATAATAGAACAAAAAATTAGATATTATATTTAAAAAAAATCCGTATATTCAGTATACCTGAACAAAAAACCTATTTTACAGCACCTGATAATAAAACTAATTTTAATATAATTAATAATAAATATAACAAATTTTTAATTGTTACTCAAACTGACGATTCTGAGAAAAATAATAGTATGAATTCAAAAGAGAACATACACTTAGAGATATAAGTGGGATTTAGTCCAAGTAGCGATGCACTATTTACCCCCCGAAACATCGGTAATATTGACCCAGAAAAATGGCGTATCAGTGCTACGTGCGCTCTCTGCTCGTGATACGCGTAGGAATTGTGTCACTATTAGGATAATTTGATCCATTCATTTTCTGAGTGTAAGAACGATTCCTGATTACTGATATATAATAACGTACGAATATCTGATATATATATTGAAATATGATCATTATGATAATAATAGTGCTCACAATAATAATATTATTATTATTAAATTAAATAATTAATAAATAAATATAAATATAATAAACTATAATAATATATAATGTAATAAAATAAATCACATAATGATAAATTATATTTTGTGTATATGAGATGGAATAATCTATAACTATATGAATATATATAAATATATATATATTTATATATTACAGATTATTCTCAGGTAGACCGTCCAGCCCTGAGCTTCTGGAGGTAAGAAAATCGGGTCTAAATATAACCCTTTTATGTGAAGGGGCTGCGCCCCATCTACCCTAACCCTAACCAACCCTAACCCTGCAGCAGCCCTGACCATTTACTAGGATTTGTGGCTTTCTTAAAGATTTTATATTTTAAAAAATTGTGCTATAAATTTCTTAAACAACTTATTTCTCATTAGTTCAATGCTCTACAGGCGGGTATGTTTCTCAAATTTGAACATGTATTTGTTAAAATTTGTACACGTATTTAATTGAAGTATTTAGATGAATTGGTTACCCAAATCGCAAATTTACCAGGAATTTAAAAGCAAAGAAAATAGCAAAAAGTTTTTTGGCTATTTTCTTTGCTTTTCAATTCCTGGTATTTAATTGAATAACTTTGTGTATGTATTCTAGTGAACGCATTAGTATCTTCTTAGCATAAGAGAAAAAGACCCACAACATTTTCGCAAAAGTTTTTTTTCCGGCACCAACATTGCAGCAAAAATTACTCAGCATTCATAGCGGCCAGCCACACCCGCGCGCTACACGCGCACGGCCACTCAAGCCGCGCGGGGTGGACAAGTAGAGGGGAGAAAAAAGAATTTGAATACATTATTATTTTATATTATTAGAATTTAATATTTTACATTATTATTATAATATATTATTATTAGAATTTGAATAATATACATGATTATTATATATTATTAAAATTTGAATATTATACATTATTATTATATTATTTTAATATTTTACATTATTATTATAATATATTATTATTAAAATTTGAATACTATACATTATTATTATATATTATTAAAATTTGAATATTATACATTATTATTATATAATATTAAAGTTTTAATATTGAAATCATTCAATTTTATATATTATATATAATATTGAATATTGTAAGGCTCCCTATGTTTGCAATGCTATTTTATTTTAAGTCAAATTATTATAATAATCAATATATATATATATAAATTATATTTTTATAACATATAAAATAAAACCTAATAACATATATTATATTTTATGTTATTATATTTTGGTCCAAGATTCAGTTGCGAACTCTAACTTTTCACGTTTACGTAGCCAGTTTACCGCCAGTGAACTGGATTGTTCTGTAAACTTTATTGTCCAAAAAAGTTCTATCAGATAATTTAATGTACTGAAGATCCGAAACTACTTGAGTAATTTGACGGAATCTTGCATAATCCGATAATGTCATATAAGTTCCGTAGATTATGCTCAATTAGCATACGTTTTCTACAAAATTAACTGCATTTACTAGAAAACGTTGCGATTCTTTTCACATGAAATAGATTTTCACGATGGCGACAATTTAAAATTGACAGCGACTGTAATAAATACTATGGTCAACTTCAAGGGAGCATGGAGATATGAGTGAAAATAAAGAACATAATTAGTGTAAATCTGTTTTGTGTCCTTGACGACTCACTAATTATTATATTGAGATCTTTTGGAGTCAGATTAACGTAGAAGAGTTTAACTTGTGAACACCGGAATTTCGAACTGAGGTCGGATAGATCCTTCCTGCATAGCAATTCAAGATTTAACAACTAATGAATATAATTTCTTCATTACATGTAGATAATATTTATATCATTGGATTTATTTTCTTTTTTCATTCATGTTTTTGTTTTATTATTATTAAATGTCATTAGCTAGCGCTGTTATCATTTTATAAGTGAATCACGCTTACGGTCAATTACCGAGCTAAATTATGACAAATATAAAGTACTTCAATATAAAACCCGCTAAAACATGCGATATATTATTCTGAAGTCATAAATAAAAACATGAAATAATTGAAATATAGATGGAATAATATTTAAAGTATTTCAAAAATGTCAAGGCAAGCTCTGCCTTTGCGCATTGATGATGGAAGTTGATGGACGGTAAACAAATATTTCAGTTTACCACAAAAAACGTTTTCTAATCAATGTAGGTGATTTTGAAGAAAACTGGAACTAATTGATCATAGACCACGGAATTTATGAGACATGATCGGATCATGCAATATTCCGTCTAATTACTCAAGTATTTCTGGATCTTCAAAACAATAAATTATTCGATAGAATTTTGTAGTGCAATAAAGTTTACGGAAGAATCTATATTGCGCCATTATATCAATTAATGTTCAGCCGACTTCAAGTTTACCTACTTTTTTTTATTAAATTATGACCTTTTACCCGATTGAAAATATGAAACATAATATAGGGAAGAGAGCAAAAGAAGCGAAAATACGATAAAATACATGATAAAAACATTGTATAAGAAGAATAAAAATAACCTGAATTTGAATATAACCTCTAACAAATCATATATAAAATAAATTAATGCATATCTGAATAGCTTAGATAGTTTAAAATCTCTGACAAAATAGAGTTTGCCCTCATAATTCACGAAAAGTTCAGGAATCGGCAACAGGCCATGGGCCTATTTCTTCAACGCCGACACTTCTATTCTATTCTATAACTATTCTACTTTATAAACGCATTTAAAAAAATGGAGCATTTGTCCATATATTGACACACTTCTTCAAACACAACACGAGCAACGAGTGGCTGATTTTCCTTCTCATAGTGAGTCAAGATGACCCACGATAGGCAAAAAGTGCATCGATATTTTAACAAAGTTCCACACATTTTATTAAGTATAGAAATTAACTCATAATATAGAGCAAAGATCGGATGCTGTGAACAGCAGCTGACTTAGAAGCTCTATTTATGCTATTCCTACGAGGATGGCAAGCAACGGCAATGTTATTCCTACGAGGATGGCAAGCACATAATGTCCACTTGGAAGTGCAGTGTCGCTGTAATGTTATTCCTACCAGAATTGTATGATAATTGCACGGAATTGGGCCAACATGAATAATTTACACCCAGCACGTCACTCACCCTACACGTCACTCACCCTACACGTCACTCACCTACACGTCACTCACCCTACACGTCACTCACCCTACACGTCACCCTACACGTCACTCTACACGTCACTCACCCTATACTTCCTCTTGAAGGAGAAGCACGCCACTTCGTCGCCGTTGTCGTCGTAGAGGCGCACGTCGCAGGAGCCTCTATCGTCCTGCTGGTGCTCCATCACGTCTTCCACGCCAGGGTCGTCATCTTCGTCATCGTCTTCGTCGTCGCGGTCTTGGGTGCAACGATTCATTGCATTCACGCGCACGAAAAAAAACGCTTATCGTTTCCCGCGGTTACGCAAAAATTATTGTTAAAATGTTACCGTTTATTACGTAAGGATCTCCGTTAATATGAAACTTCGCTTATAAGAAATTCCGTATATGAGATACACGCGCACGGGAAAAAGGCTTATCGTTTTCCGCGATTATACAAAAATTATTTCAATTAAAAATGCTATTGTTGATATGAAACCCTCCGCGTCGTGTACAGAAACTCCGTGCTTGAGGAATTAAATTTCTTCATAGAATATTCAAATAAAACGGTTGCCTTCATAATAACGATGGATAATGTTTAAAAGTTACCGTTTATTCCGTAAGAAAATCCGCTTTCAAGAAACTCCGCTTTTAAGATACGCATCCCTTTTATAAGAATTCCGTTTATAAGAATTCGCCGCATACAACGAACATGTGAATAGTTGTAAAAGGACGGCGCTTGAATAAAACCGCATTTACATTTGAAGTAGAGGAGCTAGTTTCAACTAGTACTTTTGAAATCGTACATGCGATCCTACAAAAAGTAACCGACGTAATGTTTAAAAAAAAATTTGCGCAGCGGATCCGAAAATGCAGAATTTTGGAACGTCACATGAGGTATTGTATATCATCATGAATAGCTTTAACGGCTGATATTATTTATATTGTACAACGACAATCTAATATGATTCGTGTGGTATGGTGCCGGAAAGCAGTTTATTTTGAGTTTTAGTTGACAAAAACAAATTTCTACGCAATTGCTCAAAATTTTTTTTTATAAAAATGAAGCCCTCGACTCATCGTATAATCTCATGATTGGATACTAGAGATAATTTCTCGTGACAGAATATAAAATGCTACGGATTTCTAATTCAAATACCAACTATACTGAAAAAAATAATAAATTCCCGCTGAATTGGAAAGTTGTTACACATGCAGGATTATATGTCTAATAAATAACTGATTGTCTATAGCTAATTAACGAACGATAATTGATAATTGTGATTTTCGAATCCCCATATAACCCATTTTTCATCCACCATTTATCGACCAAAATTAATATATCTTATTTATTGTCCAGTAATTTGTATCCCCCCATTTATCGTCCCACATTTATTGTCCCCCATCTGTTGTACCCCATTTATCATCCACTAGTAATCGATAAAAATTTAGCATCTCTCATTTATCGCCCCAATTTGGCGTCCTCCATTAAACGTCTCCCATCTGTCATCCCCCATTTGCCATCCCTCATTTGCCACCCCCATTTATCATTCCCATTTATCATCCTCCATTTCTCATCCCCCTTTTGTCACCCCCGTTTCTCATCCCCATTTAAGCGAGAATTTATTTACCGAGGCGTGTGGGCCCGTTCATGAGCAGCCCAGGGTCGGGCTGCCGCACGACGGGGTCGGAGGGGTCCGCCTCCCCGGTCTCCGGGGGGTCCGGATCGTCCGGGGTGTCAAAGCAGTCAACTTTTTCCAGCATCGCACGAAACGGAACCGTCAATTTTATTTACTGTTTCATAATTTCACTAAATTGGTTGCGGAAATTTTCAAACTTGACGTGTATTTGGCATTTAGATTTGTAAAATAAATCCATAGACTAGGCCAGAAATTCTTTTCTTGTACAAAGTCTCCTTTGACCGGGGCAAGAAATATCAAAACTGTTAAGAAATTAAAATTGGAAAGTTCCTGTAAATCAACAGAAATTTTTTTGAAAAGGCAGCTCGAATTCACATCAATGTTAAAAAATTATGTGAACAAAAAAATAAATAAACGAACTATTCAGTCTAAACAGACTATCCAGGATATAATAATACGATTGTATCAACACCCCAGCCTTCATTACAGAAATAATAAATTTAATAACGCGGTTTCAGTTTCATTCAAACGCTAAATTTGTCAAATCATCCTACAGCAAATTGACATCACATGTAACCTCAATATACATCCAAGAAATCAAGTTGTTGGATATCTGACGTTAAATCGACGTTGAATAACGTTTTTTTCGTTAAATCGAGGTTAATTAAACCTATTTTCAACGTCATTGGAAAGTGGGTATCCAGAGTACACAGGTAGGCTAATTCTACATCACAGCACGAGTGAAAATTGCACTTCATGCATCATAAACCGCAGTAAAATCCCGGTATTTCACCACAATGTAAAACTGGCACGCAATATATCATTCAAAATGATACATCATTGGACTTCGATGATAAACTAATACTAATCTCTAATTTGAAAGAAAACTATCATCCAGGAGTGATATGAAAAATTATATCAACAGGTTTGGAAATGACAGATGTAGAAAAAAGGGTTTAGGAATAACGGCTGAACGTAGAAAGTTTTGAAGCAACGATCGGAAGGAAAATAAGCAACTTTTGACCCGGAAATATTGCCAAGGTTTGCAATCGATCTTTGGCAGATATAAAAATCGAGATAATGGCTTTAGTGCGGCTCCAAAAAGTCACCTTTCCGCGAAGATAAGGTCAAACGAAAAAAGTTCCATAAAATAACGATTGGCTTTACAAGTTCGACTGAGAAACTTCGAACAGAAGAACAAACGAGACTGGCCACCGATACCACGCCCATAATGCTGGGTCCGATACTGGCCACCGATACCACGACCATAACGCTGAGCCCGAGACTGGCCACCGATACTACGCCCATAATGCTGAGCCTGAGACTGGCCACCGATACCACGCCCATAATGCTGAACCCAAGACTGGCCACCGATACCACGACCATAACGCTGAGCCCGAGACTGGCCACCGATACTACGCCCATAATGCTGAGCCTGAGACTGGCCACCGATACCACGCCCATAATGCTGAACCCAAGACTGGCCACCGATACCGCGCCCATAACGCTGAGCCTGACACTGGCCACCGATACCGCGCCCATAATGCTGAGCCTGAGACTGGCCACCGATACCACGCCCATAATGCTGAGCCTGAGACTGGCCACCGATACCACGCCCATAATGCTGGGTCCGAGACTGGCCACCGATACCACGCCCATAATGCTGAGCCTGATTCTGGCCACCGATACCACGCCCATAATGCTGAGCCTGAGACTGGCCACCGATACCGCGCCCATAATGTTGAGCTCGACACTGGCCACCGATACCGCGACTATGATTCTGGACAGGGCTAGACTCAGGACATGACGTGAGAACAAAAGAAGGCCGATAATGTAAAAAAAATATACAAGAAAAACATAATATACAAGAATATCAACGATCGTTTGTATGGCACACAGCCGCCACGCTTCCGTCAACCTTGAGCAACCGCTCCGAACTTTCCGTGTTTTAGATCCTTGCTCTACTGAAGGATTTCTTAATACGGTCCGTATTGCGCGCATTTAAATTTTAATAAATAATTATACGGTGAGATTTTTGGTCTGTAAATTTGGTCACCCAGAGAATTTGTTCTTATGAACATCTTATAAAAAATGAAGTGTTCAAGTTAAGAAAATTTTCATGCAAGATATTCTCATTTTCATTAAATATTTATAATTATCTTAAGAGGGTTAATTTTTAATAAGTAGGGTTAATTTCCTCCCATTAACCCCACTGAACCTGATAGATTCTTCGCCTGCTGACCGTAAATAGTGTTACCGTGCCCTCAGGTACGAATAGCATAGGCAATGGTTAATGTATCCGTAGAAATATTAAATCTTCGTCTTTTAACTGTAAGTATCATTACAAAGCCTTTAGGAATGAATAGCATCAACCGAAGTTAATAGAACATTTTTCTGCTGATGTTAACCCCGTTGCCATGATTACAGGTAAGAATAGCATAGGCGACGGGTTACTGCATCTGTAGACAAAGTAATAACATTTGTTTGCTGATAATAACTCTTTCTCAGACCATCAGGTACGAATAGCATAGGTGACGGTTAATGCATCCGAAGACAAAGTGTTAAGGTTGCATAATAACTTTCCTAGCCATGAGCGGTGCAGTCAACCATCTTTTTGTGCTCCGGTAACCCATCCACGTATCGACCTCACGTCATTACTCATGTTGCAAGAACAGCTGTATATTATGCGCGGCTTATGGCCGGCCACCAGATGGCATCTGAACGTAAGGATTAGGGTTAACTCGGCTATAAATTTTAATACGGAAGAGACTGGCCAGTGGTCGGGTTTCACATCTTTTCGAAATCGTTTTCGAAATCATGCTCTATAATCTTGATCACTACAATTTTTTCGTAATTTTACCCTATGTATTTCGATAAATAAAAATTATTCGCAATTGTTCCCTGCGGATTTAAATCGATAAATATTTTCGAAATTGTGCCAATGGATCTTGATCGATCAAAATTTTAATGCAAATAAAAGCCGCTCGGGGAACTTCACAATTACGACAATAGCAAACATATGATAGAAAACCTCTTCAACAGACGCGCTAAGAAGCAATTGGAAAGCTAGCTTAACATTGCCTAATTACTCGGTAGAAACCAAAGTATGATCTATATTAATTTAAAAACGAATGAAACCTAATTACGTTCACTATTAATGAAAGAATTACGTGTCAAGCGACCAATGAAAGTTTGTAAATCATAGCCCACGTTTAGCACTCAACCAATGAGAAGCTAGGCTAAAATTTTGATCACAAAATATGGCAATTTGCCCTATTCTAGTAGGTATATCATAGCTAAGTCATTTTAGTCATTTAGGCAAAATTAAAGCTAGGTTAACACCAACATGACAAGCTGTGATACTAGCAAATACTGAAAAATTAGACATAAACCAAAGCTAAAAATTTTTATAGGTTGAGATACCGGTAAATAATATATATTTGAACACGTTTCGGGAACGTTATCGATTAGTTTATTCAATGAAAGAATTGACGCGTCTTTAAAACTATTTTGCAAAGCTAAAATACGTAAAAAATTAAAAAAGTAATTTTGCGCCGAATATTTGCTAAGCCAGAGAAGCATATTATAATATTTTGCGACAGTCCACGCAGATATGGCGTCTTTGGTCAGCATGTTTAAATTGTTCAGTTGTTCAGGATTCAAATTTAGGTTTTTATGAGCACCGTCAACATGTATACGATCATGATACACTATACGGTCACCATACACTATACGGTCACCATACACTATACGATCTCTATATATAGTGTCACCAAAGCGCGCCACGTTACACAATCGAGTGACTTTATTTTCGTTGTCGCGGCCTTAACTATACGACGTTACTGTAACGTTCCGTTACGACATTCGTACGACATTAAATATATTACGAGTATCTGTATATAAATAACGCAATATATTAATACTCGAAAAAATTCAGTGTACACCGTTGAAATTCTCGCTACTATGCCAGTGCGACACTGACAGAAATACCGACAAAGAAACTAATAGAAACACTGACCGGTAAAGGGTCACACAGACACTGACATATACTAACAGGAACACTAACAGGGACACTGACAGGAACACTGACAGAGACATTGACAGGGACACTGACAGGAATACCGTCAGAGACACTGAATAACACCTCAGGTCTCGCAACACTGGCAGCAGCGACGACGCTTCACCGTCCGCACGTCAGTCAATACTGACGTGTAGGCCACGGCCAGCCTGCGGTGCGCGGAGGTCGTTTGGTATCCTGCGACGTGTGACGTGCATACGACGTGTGACGTACACACGACGTGTGACGTGCATACGACGTGTGACGTACACACGACGTGTGACGTGCATACGACGTGTGACGTGCATACGACGTGTGACGTGCATACGACGTGCGTGCATACGACACGAACGACTCGCTAAACGAAGTGTGACATGCATCACACATTCAAGTCAATTGTATTCAATTTCAGACTCGCTCCATCATCAATATCAAATATCACTCAGTAAGATGTATATGTCATATTGTCTTAATATTGACACACTTTCTACATGTAGCAATGATTCATCCTTTTGCTGCTCAAAGCTACTCCAGGATTGCCCACATTTGGGCAAAAAGTACATCGCAATGACGTCACCAGTACAACGCATCTCCCACCCAACCCCCTGGGAACGTGAGTATCCTGGTACTCACGTTCAGGGGGCCTTGGCGGGGTTGATGACGTCACAAGTCCTTCACCCACACCCCCTACCTCCCACCCTCCGCGGTACTCACGTTCCAGACGGCCTTGGCAGGGTTGATGACGTCACAAGTGCTCCGCCCACACCCCTACCCAGACCCCCCCGCGGTACTCACGTTCCACACGGCCTTGGCGGGGTTGGTGACGTCACCGATGCTCCTTCCACCACACCCTCAACCCCCCACCCCCTGCGGTACTCACGTTCCACACGGCCTTGGCGGGGTTGGTGACGTCACCGATGCTCCTTCCACCACACCCTCAACCCCCCACCCCCCACGGTACTCACGTTCCAGACGGCCTTGGCGGGGTTGATGACGTCACCGGTGCCGCTCCTTCCGCCCCTCATGATGCGGTTGCGCAGGTGGTACGCGCCCCTGTTCAGTAGCGACGAGATGAGGGAACCTGTGGGGGATGAGGGTGCGTGGAGATAAGTGAGGGTACGACAAGGCAGGTAGTACGTACACCTACAGAGGAAAAAAATAAACGATGGCGTTCGAAGTGCAGTTGGTAGGAGAACAAGATAAGAGAAAAGAAGGTTTAGGTTGAGATACGTGAGGGCAACGAAGGAAACTAACGCAGGAGAATAAAATTAATAAATTTATACGTCACATACACATCAGGTGTACGAAGAAACGTTGTAGGACATCAGGTGTACAGAGAAACGTTGCAGGACATCAGGTGTACAGAGAAACGTTGCAGGACATCAGGTGTACAGAGAAACGTTGCTGGACATCAGGTGTACAGAGAAACGTTGCAGGACACTTTCAAACACTAACTATATAATACATTATTCATATTGATTCATTATTCCGAATATTTAGTTATTTTTAAGTTGATCTCAATCGTTAGCTTGACATCATGATTAAATGCAGGAAATTTTAATGGTTAGTTAAATTCATTCAACATCAATGAAAAATCGTTGCCGTATATAATTAGCATTAAATTTTATTCCACACTAATTATTACTGAAAAAACGTGGTCAGTAAGAAAATGATTACAAATAAAAATTAATAATAGTTAATATATTGATGTATACCAACAGGAAATATAGAGAAGAGCAGCTGAATAAATAATAAATACGGAAATTGAAAAGAAAGTCTAAAACATGACAAGAGGTAAATAAAGGAATAGAGGGAATGTATGAATAGAGCGGATGAATGAATAGAGCGGATGAAGGAATAGAGGGAATGTATGAATAGAGTTGATGAATGAATAGAGTGGATGAATGAATAGAGTTGATGTATGAAAAATTATATGCACAAGTGCACTAGTTGAAGCATGAGACACGTTCGATGAATATGAATGATATGATGTATGGAGGATTTTGAAGGAGCGTAAAGCGTCTGTCGTTTGGTCATTATTTTCCTTCACTGGTAACTTCCATTCATTCATTAATTAATGAATGAAATAAAAACGTTTCAAACGTAACGCACGAAATTCTTTTGTAAATTTATAAATAAATTCACTTAAGAAATTTATTCCAGTAATCTTGTAACGTTTCTTTTTCGTGCGGTGATTTAAATTTTTTTTCAACCAATTTACATGTTTTTTTACACGCAATTTTTTCCATGTTCCCATACCATCGGGTTCTTCTTCCAGGGGCTCCGAGCCCCCACTTCTCCCCACACTTGCACGTAGGTTCCCCACCAAACCCCCCAGGGTTAATCCCCCACCTGCCCCCGGAAGGATCCTCCTCCTGCTGGGGTCGACGGCCATCTTGGAGAGGTGCTCGTCCACCGTCCCGTCGTCCTGGGTGGTGTGGGCCTGACCCCTGCGGGGGGAGGGGGGAGGGGTTACAGGGGTTAGAGTGGGAGGGGGATTAGAGAGGAAGATTTAAGATCTAGATCTAATAGTAAATTTGAATGAATAAATAAATAAATTTCAACAATATTTTTATCTAATTCATTTTACCATAGCAGTCAGTAATTTTTGTATTGATTTTTTTTGTTTAAACACATTATCTAATTTTGTTACAACATTCGGACAAAATGCTTATTTTAGTGACACATTTTATTGTAATTTCATGATTAGTAATGCTTATTCTAATATATTTAATGATGATGACGAATGATAAGAATGAAAAAAATTGAAAAAAAATTGATAACAATAATAATAATAATAATAATAATGTTGGCAATAAGAACAATGAAGGCACGAATGATAATAATGATAATAACAACAACAATAAGAAGCATCACCTTAATTAGTAATGCTTATTCTAATATATATAATGATGATGACAAATGATAACAATGAAAACAAAATTTATAACAACAATAACAGTCATCACCTGGTGACAGCGCCGATGATGTTGCTGGCAATGGAGCCCCCAGGCTGGTGGCCGCCCCCGCCCCCCCTGACACACAATATATATAATGTAATATATACCACGATATATTATTGTATATATCGATACCACGTTATATACAATATAAATTGTACATCATTATTGCAAGGAACTTAGAATTATTCAAAATAAGAATTGTATTTAATGTATATGGATAAGTATTTGTTTATAATAATAACAAAGGTGATACATGAATATACTGCATGTGAAGATTTTTAAAAATATTTATGCATTTAAATTTATTATATGTATTTATATATTAAATATAAAAAATATTTCTATATTTTTATTTATATAGGTAGACCAATCACATTCAATAATGAATGTGTTATAATATAGACGCTGTATCAAGTATAAAATCAATTTATATCAATTTTATATTATAGACACCTATATACATTTAAATAAATGCATTTTATTGATATAAAAACACATATTTTTTATTAATATATATATTTTTCATATATTTATATATGTATAGTTTATACATTTATGTAACTAAATATATAATTTATATCCTTAATATATTTAAAATATTTTATAATATTTTAAAAATATATTATATAACTAGGTCGATTTTTAGAACGTGGTAGGGTTGACTTGGTTGACATATTAGAACGTGGTAGGGTTGACTTGGTTGACATATTAGAACGTGGTAGGGTTGACTTGGTTGACATATCGGAACGTAGTAGGGTTGACTTGGTTGACATATCAGAACGTGGTAGGGTTGACTTGGTTGACATATCAGAACGTGGTAGGGTTGACTTGGTTGACATATCAGAACGTGGTAGGGTTGACTTGGTTGAAATATCAGAACGTGGCAGGGTTGACTTGGTTGACATATCAGAACGTGGTTGGGTTGACTTGGTTGACATATCAGAACGTGGTTGGGTTGACTCACCCCATAAAGTTCCCGATGAGGTTACTTGCGATGCCACCAAGCACGTCCTGGTTGCCACCACCAGCTCCCTGTCCACCGCCGCCACTGCAACCATGGTAGTGTTATGGTAGTGACAGGAATGTTTTATTGTATGGCTTTTGTATGGTGTTGTAAGTTGTGTTGTATTGTATTTTGATGGAGGTCGTTGTATAAATAATGTTATAATTGAAATATATGCAGTTGATATACCCGAGTTATTTATGGTACGTCTTGTAAATTTATTTCTGGGCTAAATGTAAAATGTATAACTAAGAAAATATGCAAACATGGGTGCATATACACCCTAATAAAATTCAGATGCGTGTGCGAGCCTGCATCAGGGCCGCCTAGGACTCGGGGAGCACGATAAGTCAGCTTCTCTACGTCAGCTTCGGCTCAGGGTTCGAAAAGCAGCCTCTGGGCAGCTCCCTATTTCGGTATGACTCGGCCGCGGCCTACTCTTCTCATACTCTCAGGCGACTATAAAGTCGGACAGGAAATTCTGACCAGAAGCTAATTTCGATCTGACGGCCAGACCCAGAATAACTTTGCGCCGAGTGTAGCGACTATTCGGCCGAAGCATGGGAGGTCCTCGAATTTTTTAGGACTAATATAGAATATTTTCACATTTTGTATACAAATTATACAAATATGGGGTATTTTTAATTTCGTCTAGCAAATATACAAATATAGGGTATTTTCTCACATTTTGTATACAAAATATACAAATATTGGGTCTTTCTTCACATTTTGTTTACAAGGATCCTCGTAAATCGTAAATACACATGAAATACACAATAAGTATCAAAAAATTATTCTTCACCTGAGCATCTTGCCGATGTACTGGGAGGCCATACCCGCCACCAGCTGGTTGCTGAAACCGCCACCGCCACCTGCACCGCCGCTGCCGTGCCCGCCTCTAAAATTACATGCAGTGGCGTGCAGGTAGCAAAATTAAAATTTAAAATATAATCATGAAAAGAGTGTGGCTTCACGAATAAAAATATGAATATGAGTTGTATTTTATTAAAAAATAAAAATAATTTAAAAAAAGAGATTTCAGGTATAAAAAATGCCTACCTCTAATTAAACAAGCATGGCGCGTACGTGCAGTGGCGTGCAAGTAGCAAAATTAAAATTTAACACATAATAAAAAAAGAGTATGGTTTCATATATAAAAATATAAGTATGAGTTGCATTACATAAAAAATAATATTTAATACAAAAATGTGATTTCAAACATAAAACTCAATGTGTTTTTGGTGTGGTCTATATATTTTATAAAAAATATAAAAGCAACAGTAAAAAAAATATAAAGTATTCCTGGAATAAGGTTATAATATACATAATAGAGGAAATAAACATTAATATAAAGCATATATATTCATTGAAGGTTCATTCATCAATCAACTGAAAAAATATTATGTAAAAAATAATTTTATGATTAATACTTTTTTCATGGGACTGATATTGATAATGATTTAAAATTGAAAAATATTCTTTAATTCAATAGAATTTCAAATTTTATAATGTATGATTTTATATAATCTTACATAGATGTATTTCATCAGATAATGGCAGAAAAATAATCAAAATTTAATATTAATGATTTATAGCCAGTGAAATAATCAATCTATCATTTAATGATAGCCTGTGGAGAGAAATTGGTTTAATTAAAAAAATAACTGACGGAAATTGGAAAAAAACGGAAAAAAATAAAAACATGCAGATTGAATAACGAAGAAAATTTAACGGAAAAATGTTTCGAGGTTTATTAATATTAAATATCTATTTGAAGTTCATCCTTAAAAGGAAATATAAGAAATATTTTCTGCGAACTCCAGTTCAATTTATTCAGGGTAACTCAGAAATTCAGAGGGCTTTTCAATGTACTCTTATAACTCGTTCAATAGGGTAACTCGCTTACCCGATTTCAGGGTAAAATAGCATGTAAAAAATTAGCAAGCAAGGAAAAACGTTGGGATCACACAACTTATACCATTAGAACTCCAGTTATTAAATGCAATAAAATTTCATGCAAAGAGAAACGATTTACCTTTCACGAGCGGCGTTGTATCATGGGGTTAAAACTGGGCAAGTTTAACCGCTCGTCTCGGTTGAACCATTAACTTTGCCTTACCTTAAATGCATTGAGAAGAATTTGTAAATTTCGACCAGAATGTTTACAACTAACTGCAAGTTTCGAACCCCCTATGTGACGCATTACATAATTAAGTAATAATATTTTTTGAAAAAAAACTTGAAAAAGATAGAAAACTATACACTCAGGAAAAAATTGAGTCATATTGTTTAAATGGTGACACACTTCCTGCATGTAGCACCGATATTTTCTTTTGCAGAGCAAAATAGTGTCAGACTTGGACAAAGGCTCTTACTTTTTCTGATTATAACACAGAATATAACTTATATACGTATAATATACTTAACCTAATATAACCTTTATATGATAAATAAGCTATAACTATAACCTGATGCCCACGACGACGTCCCGGACGAGGTTGCCTACAAACTCGCTGCTGACGTCACCGCGCTGCACCGCCTGCAGCTCATCGTCGGCAGCTCCAGAACTGACAGGTTAGTCGTGTTAGTGATATTAGTAGTATTAGTGGTGCTGGAAGTATTAGTAGTGCAAGTACTGTTAGTAGCGCTGGTAGTAATAGTAGTAGTACATGTAATATTAGTAGCAGTAGTAGTGCGGAAAGCAGTAGTAGGGCTGGAAATATTAGTAGTGCATGTAGTACTAGTACAGTAGTACAGGAAGGATTAGTAGTGTAGAAAGTATTAGTAATGAATCGCCGTAAAACGATGTTACCGGCACTTCAGTAGCCAGCCAGCACGTGAAGAAAACGCCATGTCGCCGTTTATTCAATTTTACTCAATAAAGCCGTATCTTATTTGAAAAAAAAACGGCGAAACCGTTTATTTATACTGGCAGTCGGCCACTAGAACGACAGTTACACGTTTTTCACGGTTATTTCGAAGAGAATAGTTCACTCGAGCCCACGTTGTAGCCTATGAAAATTTTGTATACAAAACGTACATTATAGGGTACACAAAAAAATTGTAAACAAGCATGTAAATTTATACAAACGTCAACATCGACAGCGATGTTGACGGTGGCAAAAATAAGTCTCACCATAACTACCCGAGAAATTTGCGCAAATGAATCAATATAAAAACAATTCCACCTGATATTATTGATTAAAGATTACAAACAAATATCGGTTGAGGAATATCTCGACGGAAAAGTTTGTGAGATTAGTCGTTACTTTTTACATTGAGATTTTCTTCAAATTCAGTCATGCCCAGGAGTTCGAATTCTTCTTCGAATTAAGTCTCAACCCAATCGCCCACGAGGCGATTGGGTTGAGACAAACGAAAAGTATTAGTATTTTTCAGAAATTGTTGCACATTAGGCTCTTAAAATTGTAATATCTTGTGTTTCAACGAGTAAACTAGTGATATTGTATGTTTTATTTACATATGCAATAATGCAGAAGATATAGGGATTAATTAACTAACACTTCACACCAATACAATGTCACAATAGTGAATGATGATGTCCGTATGGTTAGGATTATTAGGATTAGAAACCATTCCTATCCATAGGATTAGGAATGGTAGGATCCATCCAGGTTCCTATCTTTACTTATATCCTACTCACATAAAAAAATAATCACATTTTACACCTGTATAGAAAAGGTAAAATCGCATTACATACAAACAAAAGCCACAATAAAATAAAAACTAAGTTTTACAAACTCAAAAATCATGAACACGAAATTACACAAGTTTTTAATAGCATTCAAATTACAAAAATAATAACGCATTCGCTTTTAAACACACAAAATGTTAAAAATGAATCGGTTTCAAAATCGTAAAAATTACACACTGTATAAAAACCATACGCATTTAACCTAATATAGAATGAAAATCAAACGCGAAGTGAAAAAAAATTTATATGAACTACTTAGAAAATACAAACTTTAAAATATAAATTAGTTTATTCTTATTTAAATAACACATCATGGGACAAAATGAAATTGTACATAGACGAAACAAGGATAGAACTCACCCATAAAACAACACAACAACGATTTGACGCAAATAAAAAAAATTGCACCTTAATTTTTTAAATTTAAAATTTTTAAAAAATTTAATAAAAAATATAATAATTTTTGCTCAAATAACATGAAAAAACGATGCTACAACAACACCAAAATAAGCTACAAGAAAGGTTTTCCACATTAAACCCCAAAAGTAGCTTCTATTAACGCTGTAATAGATTTAACTTAAATAATATGGCAACAATAATAAGAAACATTTCATCACCAGGGTCCAGGCTTTCAAAAAAGTTAAGAGATTGTAAGTTCATCAGCCAATCATTGACGGCCTTTCAAGCAAAATCCACTAATCACAGACAAGAACATAGAGCGTAAGTACTTACGTTCACTTAGCGAGTTTTGAAAGTATGACCCCAGATCAATTCATCATTGCGACATTTAATCACTATACCAATTTACGATGAAATTTCATCATTGCATAGAGCGAATATTGCAAACATAAATACACGTAGGTTCGGTTACTCTGAGAGAAATGGGTAGGTCATTATGATCAAAAAATGGGCAATGGAATCGAAAAGGTACAACGCTATCTAAACACGGTTGACTAATCTAATTGGGTCATCCAGACTCACCCATTTGTCTTCGTGTTAGATTAAATTGATAAAGGTAGGAATGATGAAACGTGTCAACGATGAAACGTGTCCTATGAGTATCCTATGCATCCGAGAGGCGAAATAGGACGCGTGCTTCCTGTATACATTCGGTCTGTGTATAATGACGGTAAAAGAGACGTCATTCTATTACGTCAGCAACAGGGTTTTAGTTCAATCTTGCATCTATATACACGTCAGCACACGTCAGCATCACCCAGCACACGTCAGCACCACCCAGCACACGTCAGCATCACCCAGCACACGTCAGCACATTTGGAAACACTTGGAGTTCTCTGAAACACTTTGGTGTCTCGCTCTGGGCACGATCGCTCAGAGAGGCCTTGAAACACTTGAGTGTCTCAAGACAGCGGTCTAATTTGTCTCAGTGCACCTGAGGATGTCGCTGACGATGCTGGTGACGATGCTGGAGTTGCGGTTGGGGTCCGCGGTGGACAGGATCTGCTGGTGCGTGTCCTGCCTGCGCTCCCATGAAATAAAAATGCGATGACATACACGATTAATGCGATAAATATAATGCCATGGATAAACAATACCATATATGCTATATAAAACATAATATAATGAAAATGTAATACAATAAATGCTTTGAAAAATATAATAACAAGAAAATGTAATGCAATAAATGCTATGCAAAATAAAATAACTTGAAAATGTAACGTATGCATAAGTTATATACATATGATACAATGCACAAGACGATAATTACCATGACGAGAAGATACTACGTATATTCCTTAGTAATACATATATGACAGAAGATATATAAATATTATTTGAACATTGATACAGCAAACGAATCAATTTAATTGAACGCACCTCACGACCACCGCACCTCACGACCACCGCACCTCACGACCACCGCACCTCACGACCACCGCACCTCACGACCACCGCACCTCATAATCTCACGGATGACCGCTGAAGTTACGGAGGCGATGACGTCATCGTTGACGCTGGCCCCGCCCCCTTGTGGTTTCCCGCCGCTGACACACAAAAACGAAATACGATCATCGTAAGTTATAAAATGGCTAAATACTATTTATATTAATTATATCATTGGATTTTAAACAACATAATTCATATGTATGTTTCAGTTACATTAAAAACCTAATCACATATCACATCAGGCATTTAACGTTGAAATAACGTTTATTTAGCGTTTTCTCTTCGAAATAAACGTGAAATAAACGTTTTTTCTATAGATCAGCTCGTAATTGACGTCGTTTCAACATCATTTGCTGAGATGGGTTAAAATATCAGCATCACCATCACCATCATCATTATCATCATCATCATCACCCACCTGAGGTTACGAAGCACCTGCCCCACGATGCCCCCCACCGCCCCCTCGTCCAGCCCCGTGCGCTGCTGTACTCCCCCACCCCCACCACTGCTCGCAACCCCCACCCCCCCAGAGGGTTAAATAGCGTAGTGGGTGCACATTTTTTGGGGTGGGGTAATTGTGGTTGGGGTATAGGAAGGAGGGGGTGGTATACATATTTTTTGGAGGGGAGGTCCTATAGTGGTTGTTTGCGGAGGGGGTTGGTACATATATGAAAATTGTGATGTATCATAGAGATAGTTATATATAATAGTTAAACATGCAATAGATAAGTTGCATATTGTAAAATACAAAGATCTAAACTTTTTTTTCTGAAATTTAAACATTACAGATTTCAGCGCATAAAATAACAAAAAAATCAATCGAAAACTCTAAGGGCCCAGATTCTACACTCAGTATAATGAATGCGTAATATTGCCCAAATAAGTGACAATTTCTTACCCACAGTATGAACAGACAGCGGACGTAGCACTGATACGCTTTTTTGCCGTATTAGTATCATAAATCTTTCAAAGTAGAAATTTTCGAACATCTTAAACTTGAAAATGATTCAAGTTATACGAATGAAATTTACAGTGTAATTCAGTACTGCAGATATTTACAGACCATTTAAAGTTAAATCGACATGTAAATTTAAAAGTTGTTTCGGTTCACAGAGTGGGAACAACTAAACAAGAGCTGCATATAACGCAAAAAATATATATACTTGCGTTACATGTAGATATACAAATACTGCATATAACACAAAAATATATAGACGCGTTATATGCCAAAAATACAAACACTGCATTTGACAAAAAATATATAGCTGCGTCATATGCAAAATACAAACTCTGCATATAACACATTAAATATATAGCTGCGTTATATGACAAAAATACAAGGGCTGCATATAACACAAAAAATATATAGATGCGTTATATACCAAAAATACAAACGCTGCATATATCGCATATACATATGTATTGCATCAGGAAAACAATCAGCAGCTAACAATCTATAGCGACGTGCACAATCCACACGCAATCACCTGAAGAGACTACCAATCATGGCTGACGCTGCCTGGCTCAGCATGGTTGATTGGCCGTGCTGTCCTCCGCCGCTATGTTGGGTAAAAGTGATCGACTATGTAGGGTAAAAGTGGTCGACTGTGTAGGGTAAAAGTGGTCTACTATGTAGGGTAAAAGTGGTCTACTATGTAGGGTAAAAGTGGTCGACTATGTAGGGTAAAAGTGGTCGACTATGTAGGGTAAAAGCGGTCGATTATGTAGGGTAAAAGTGGTCGCCTATGTAGGGTAATAGTGATCGACTATGTAGGGTAAAAATGGTTGACTATGTAGGGTAAAAGTGGTCGACAGTGTATTGTAAAAAGTGCTCGACTATGTAGGGTAAAAGTGGTCGACTATGTAGGGTAAAAGTGGTCGACTATGTAGGGTAAAAGTGGTCGACTATGTAGGGTAAAAGTGGTCGACTATGTAGGGTAAAAGTGGTGGACTATGTAGGTAAAAGTGGTCGACTATGTAACGTAAAAGTGGTCGACTATGTAGGGTAAAAGTGGTCGACTATGTAGGGTAAAAGTGAACGATTATGTAGGGTAAAGTGGTAGACTATGTAGGGTAAAGTGGTCGACTATGTAGGGTAAAAGCGGTCAACTATGAAGGATAAAAGTGGTCAACTATGTAGGGTAAAATATGGTCGACTATGTAGGGTAAAAGTGGTCGACTATGTAGGGTAAAATTGTTGACTATGTAGGGTAAAAGCGGTCGACTATGTACGTAGGGTAAAAGTAGGTGGATAGCTATGTTGTAAGTACACACATCAGGACGCATGTGGCGACATAGATTATGTTGTATGACACAATATACAAGGAAACTTGTCACGAGGGCATTTATATAATACGGATCAATTTATTACATAGGAAATATAATACCTACAATTGCTGCCAGCGCCTCAGCTTTCATCAAAAAATTAGCACGAAAAATTCAAATAAACAATAAAAGTTATCAGAAAACGTTAACAGTCCGACTAAACTATCATCCAATTACTTATTAAGTAATATTAATAATTAATTAATATCATTATGAAACTATCATTAAATAAAACAATCACGCTGAAACGGTAATTTATTAATAATCAAATAATTGTGGCACATCCTCATACATATTTTATCGGGCAATCTATTGTAATATAAAAAATATATATCTATTGTAATACAAAAGGACATTGTAATATAAGACAGCACGTTTACAATGCGCAAAACGTGTATTTGGTGAGAGAAATAACGATACATTTAATATAAATTTTCACTCACAAACGACATGATAGAAGGAAAAGTAAAATCATATAAAAACACTAATATTTTTCAGTGCACACCCCTGTTTTGCACACTAAAATAACAGGGACCAACACAAAAAAGCAATAAAGAAATATCTATAACGAAGTGATGAATAATCCGTTTTACGCAGTGGGTATTCATTGAAATTAACAACGCATCAACACATAATACAATCGAAAATATCTTTTTTGCAAACTAAATCATACATAAAAAATTCCTAGCACATAAAATATTTAAGCATAACAAACGTTTGAGCGCACATAAAATGTTTGAAAACAAAAATTTTCCACGTTACAGGAAAAAATCAAGGAACAGGACGCCGCTAAAATTAATCAATTTTTCAATGAGGAAAATCAAATGATTTAAAAAATATAACTCAGTACTCACTGCAGTGACTGACAGAGAGCGCATTTTCTCTTCGACGAAAATGTGAAGTCACGGACGGATAGACGGACAAACAGTCGGACAGACAGACAGACAAACGGACAGACAGACGGACGGACAGACAGACGGACGGACATGGCGAGCACAATAGCGCTTTTTTCTAAAATAATAAAATGCGCTAAAGAATGAGAGCAAGGAGAAATTCATCGCGAATGAAACAGCACGGAGGGAAAAAATTATTGAACGCTATTCAAAATTTACACAAACTTACTGAAGATTAAAGTAAAGAAATTGAAGACAAATAGAATAATGTACAGAAAAAAACAAGCAGTAAAGCGCATGCAAGAAACAAGCGAAATATACCAAATTATATAGTAATCTATACATTTTTTGATAATACCGACGTTATAAATATAATGTTTAATTTAGTTGTAATGACCCAACGTTTTTCATTCGGCATCGCAACTATAAGTTTAATGTGAAATTCAAATTCCGCATAGAAATTCGAACTGAAATTTATGAAAAATTTATAAAAAAATATCTTCCAATTTTTCAATCTGAGTGAATAATTAAATTTTTGTTCACAGAATTACATGGGGCCAGAGCAGGCCTATGCCAGGCCCCAGTGGGGACATGGCAGGCTCAGAAGAGGCGGGGCTCAAGATGAAGTCCTCTAAAAATCATAGCTAGAAATGGGGCTTAAAATGGATTAGATTTAACCAAAATATTATGCACTGTAAATACCCTAGTTCTAAATAACCTTGATAGCCTATATAACTTAAGTTCTGTAGACAGGCCTACCCAAACATGCTGCCGATGCCCGAGATGAGGCCGCTCATGTCCCCACCGCCGCCGTGTTGCTGCTGCCCAGGCTGCTGCTGCCCGCCTCTGTCATACGTACAATAGTTAAATATCAATACAATAGTGTAATATACGCGTAAAATATTTCATTTATACATTCAACATATTGCAATGCTTGAATAAAATAATATATGGATACCATACGACTAACATGAAGCACTCTACCAGAAATCTACAGGGCAAAGTAGTTCCTTTGTAAAGTAGTTACCTAAGACACTTATCATAGTCTTAGCACAAACCTTTCATGCTCTCAGGAAACACTTGTCATCCTACCTTGAAATACTATTCATACTCATAGGACACACTTGTCATAATTTCAAGCGACTATGAAGTTGATAAGAAGAATCTTACCAGAAGCTAATGGCGATCGGGTGGCTAAGCAAACCCAGATTAACTCTTAACCGAGTGTAGCGACTCCTAGCTTGACAGAAGCCTAGGCGGCACCCAAATTTTGTCAAGACTTTTCATAGATACCTTAATATACCTGAGACTTGCATACCATTACACGCGATCTTATCATTACTCACGCTCGTAGCATTACGCACTCTGATCCATTATATATATATATATACTCACCCGCTTAGCATGCCGCCTATAACATTAGAAGCGAAGCCCAGCATGTCGTGTCCACCGCCTTGTCCGCCATGTTGGTCTTGGCCGCCATATTGGCCTTGGCCTCCGTATTGGCCTTGACCACCGTATTGGCCTTGGCCGCCATATTGGTCTTGGCCACCGTAATATCCTTGACCTCCGTACTGGCCTTGGCCGCCATATTGGCCTTGACCTCCGTATTGATCGTACTGACTGTAGGACAGCATTAAAGGACAATTGAGATGTAGTTGATTTTGTAAATAACATAGTAGATTGAAAGCATTTTATTTAAATGGAGCGAAAGATATAACAGCAACATTTTGGTTCAAGCAACAAATCCAAATCTGATAAAAGTTCATAAATTATTTAAAACGAATTTAAAGACCAAATCAATAACAATTGCTTTGATTGTTAATTTAAAAATTTAAATATTTTTCTCAGTTAAATAATTTTACAAGTCGAAAGTTCTACAATTCACCAAGCTTTCACTAATTTGTTTATTATTATCAAATTTTTAGTTTTTTAGTAAATTTAAGTGACACATTGCAAATTTTCAGAAATATTACTCGATTTATTCTGAAACCCAGACATTTGACGCTGAAGTAAGGCTGACACATTAAGACATTTAAAATCAACGTTGAAATAACGTTGAAATAAAGTTCCTTTTGACGTAGTTTGAAATAAGTGTTGGAATGACTTTGATTACACGTTGTTTCAATGTCAGTTGAAGTAAAAGTTGAAATAACGTTGAAACAACGTTGAAATAACGTAGAAATAACGTAGAAATAACGTAGAAATAACGTATAAATAACGTATAAATAACGTATAAATAACGTATAAATAACGTATAAATAACGTACAAATAACGTATAAATAACGTATAAATAACGTATAAATAACGTATAAATAACGTAGAAATAACGTATAAATAACGTATAAATAACGTAGAAATAACGTATAAATAACGTATAAATAACGTAGAAATAACGTTAAAATAACATTAACATAGCGTTGCTACCACAACATTTGCCTCAGTGGTGGCTGGAACTCACCCGCCAGGAGGAGGCTGCTGACCGGGCCGCTGTCTGCAGTGTCATTTGAAAAATAAAATTAATAATAAATTTTATGCGAATGAATACATAGTGTTTAATTATACTGAAAAAATATGACAAATATTATTCAAATATAAATGTACCATTATACTCCTAGGAACAATATTATGTCCAGTATTGTGATGGCAGTAATGTTATTTTCATTGTTTTTTTTTCAATATGCTTATACATTATTGTAGCATATAAATACAATGGAGTGAGTAAAGATTGATAAACTATTCACATATTATAACTCAAAATAAATATAGATTGAGCCAGAGATACAATATATAAACATTAGATTTTATCTCTATTATATTGTATCTATGTTATTAAACCGAATAAGTCAAATTTCAATCAAAGTTCTTTATAAGCTGAGATCGATATTTAATTATATTAAATTATGTTCATTAATAATATATAATTATCATATTGCATTCTATAATATTATTGAATATCCAATTACGTACGTCTGAAAATAGATAGGTCAAATTGTCCAAGAAGAGACACACTTGGCACAAATAAGCCCTTTTTTGTCGGGCTAAGCTGGGTCAATTACCTTCACAAAATGGTGAAAAAGTGCATCGCAATTTGGACAAGAACTCATACATAACTCTGAGTGTACGGATATAATTCATCACTCACCGGCCGCTGTTCTGCGCCTCGTCAAGGATCTCCTTGCCGACGTCCTTAAGGAAGTTGAACATCGTCGTGGATGTTCCCTGTTCTCTCCTGCTGTTCTTTGGAATATATACTCTTGCTAGATCTTATTTTATTCTCTAGCTCTTCTCCTGCTAGACAGACGTCTCTTCTTGTTCTCCTGTTCGCCTACTAGATGTTCTATTTTCTTCTCTAGTTGTTCTCACTGTTATTATTGTTGTTCTCTATCTTGTTCGAGAAGAATGCAAGGCATTACCACAATTACATATACGGGAATTATTATACATTATATTAGGAATGCATGGGTATTATACGGTGACAGTGATGAATGGTGAAGTAAATGGTATAAGTCCCACTGCCTTAAGCCGGCCACTGCCAGAGGTGGCATGCTGGTCACCTCTGAGATGGGTTAGCTCGCTACAATGTTGAAATAAGTAACTGTCTCTGACTGTTTCGACCAGTGGTAGCTACGATTCAATGCTACGAAGTGTAAAGTCATGAATCTGGGCCGAAACGACAGTAAGCATCCGAATCAAATGAAGAAAGCAAGGGCAAAAATACAACTGGAAGAGACGGCATGCGAAAAAGACCTGGGGGTTCACATGGAGACCTCCCTCAAGTTCCCTGAGCACTGCCAAAAAGGTTGTCAGTGAGGCAAACCAGATTTTTGGGCTCCAGCGAATATCTTTCGATTTCATCAATAATGAATCACTGAGTCACCTGTACAAGGGTTTAGTGCGCACGCACCTAGAATACGACAACGTAGTCTGGTGGCCAGTTTTCAAAAAGGATGCTGTTCTCAAAGAGAATTTTCAGCGCAGAGCTACAAACCTAGCACCAGAAGTTATGAAATTGAAGTATGAAGAGAGAGAGACTGAAAGCACTCGAGTTGCCTAGCCTGATGTACAGACTGTTGCGAGGAGATTTGATCGAAGTTTACAAGATGACCCATGGGTCTACAAAATCAATGTCGTGAGATACCTTCCTCGGCGCACAGGAAACCGAATAAGAGGACACAAGTACACGATAAAGAGGAAATCGTCCCGCCTGGAGATTAGGAAGCACTACTTCAGCTTGAGAGTGGTGGACATGTGGAATATACTACCGGAGGATGTAGTGCCCCAACGCTGAAAACCATAAAAAACAGGGTGGATGGTTGTTTGGCGGACATCGGTATAGTCGGTTGAGTTTCCGCTGAACCCAACCTGGGGCCATACATTCAAAACTCGCTAAGTGAACGTAAGTTCTTACGCTCTATTTATTGTCTATGATTGGTGGATTTTGCTTGAAAGGCCGTCAATGATTGGCTGATGAACTTACGATCTCTTAACTTTATTTTAAGGTATAGGCCCAGGCCTTTTAGGCTGTGTTTGACCAACCAGGCTGAACCCAACCAGGCCTTTTTGGCTGTTTTTGACAAACCAGGCTAAACACAACCAGGCCTTTTTGACGGTTTTTGACCAACCAGGCTGAACCAAACCAGGACTTTTTGGCTGTTTTTGACCAACCAGGCTGAACCCAACCAGGACTTTTTGGCTGTTTTTGACCAACCAGGCTGAACCCAGCAAGGCCGACTCAAAAAAAGTCTTATTGCAGAAATAGAAAACCCCAAGTATGAATAAACGCAGAAACTCAAAAGGCTTAAAGCCTTCAACGAGGATTATCCTGATGAGGAATGAAGCTAAGGCATCACTGAGGTATGAAGACGAGGAATGAAGCTAAGGCATCACTGAGGGTATGAAGACGAGGAATGAAGATAAGGCATCACTGAGGTATGAAGACGAGGAATGAAGATAAGGCATCACTGAGGGTATGAAGACGAGGAATGAAGATAAGGCATCACTGAGGTATGAAGACGAGGAATGAAGATAAGGCATCACTGAGGGTATGAAGACGAGGAATGAAGATAAGGCATCACTGAGGGTATGAAGACGAGGAATGAAGATAAGGCATCACTGAGGTATGAAGACGAGGAATGAAGATAAGGCATCAC
>NW_025941463.1:463263-545523 GCF_000764305.2 Hyalella azteca
ATATTATATTATATTATATTATATAATATTATATTATATTATATTATATTATATTATATTACATTATATATCTGTCATAAAAATTAGTGGGTCATGTTGTCCAAATAGTGACCCACTTTCCATACGCTCTATTGCCTGACATTATTTACTGGGTCAGGATGACCCACACAATGGCAAAAAGTGCATCGCTTTTAAATCAACGACCCGCCTGTTTATCTCATGAGTGCTACATTTGCTATTAATTAATAAATGGAAATAATTATATCATTAATTGAAAAAATTCGCGCGTGCCACGTACAATACGCAAATAATTATTAATAAAATGATATGAATTATATCATTAATTAAAAGAATTCACATGAGCCACATAAAATACGCGATTAATAATTAATGAAAAAATTAATTATATAAATAATTTATTAAATTCGCATCTGCCACATCAAACACGCGATTAATAATTAATGAAATTAAATTAATTATATAATGCTATAATAATTTATAATATATTTATTCTCGCGTAAATTAATTATTAATAAAATAAATAAATATATATTTGAAGCAAGAAGCCTCCCCCATTAAAACTGAAGCTTCCTGTTTGTTTATACATGGGTGAGAGATGGACGCCGAGGCGCGTTAATTCAACGCGCTTATAGTTTAATGAAAAAACGTGTCAAAACATGACTCGTTTCATCTACTAGTAGCGCTTTATTACACACAAAGATATGTGTGAGTCATCGTCCGTTGAGTGATGTGTTTTTAGCGCATTTTCTCATTTGTGGGAAAAATGCACTATTGTGCTCGCCATGTCCGTCCGTCCGTCTGTCTGTCCGTCTGTCTTTCCGTCCGTGACTTCACGTTTTCGTCGACGAGAAAACGCGCTCTCTGTCACTCACTGCTGTGAGTACTGAGTTATATTTTTGGCATTTGTATGGGTCAAATTGACCCATTTTATGCCAGAAAAAAAGCGTATACATGCGTGCACTTGCTCGGGCGGTAGACAATAAAGTGCATAACTATTTGGACAAGATACCTCATACATTTTTCTGAGAATACGCTACATTACATGGAAATTTTGAGTTTAACTTTCATAAGATATACAGATATTTATTAATTGTCTTTTAATTCTTAAATTATATTCGCAATTATTATTACTGTTACTAGTATTATAATTACTTATTAATATAAATTAAAGCATTATTTAAACATAGCTTTTATATTTAATTTTTCTGAAGAGATCTTTTGTCCACAAAAAAGTTATATTTATGAATTACCTGTCTCATCGTCGCAATAATTTCAATATGCAACTTAGGATTGCTATAAAATAAAATATTAATTCTTATTATTTACATAGAATTATATCATCCATTGATTCAATTATCCACATACCTACTAAATTAACTAATTACTCTAATAATTAAAAAAAACTATAACGAAATCACGAGCATTTATCCACTAGTGGAAATATAATTTATCCATTAATACATTATAATATTTTATCCATCATTATAAGAATAAATATTCCGAATTATTTTCTATAATTTCAATATAATAATAAATATTTTAATCTCCTACAGAGTTTTAATTTTTATAATGTGCTTTTGAAGAGTAATTTAAATTTGATAATTGATTGTTAATAAATCAAATTAATCATTTAATTAACATTTAAAATGAAATCACTTAAATCATTTAGTTAATTAAGATTTAATTATTGTTTAAATTAAAATTTGTAGAAGCATTTAATTAAGATTTAATTATTGAACAAAAACAGCAACTCTGCAGCCGGTGCGAGCGCTGCGACGTCTGGACCCTTGCCAGCCTATGTCGACACACGCGTCATGCTCATGTCGACATAATTGTCATGTTGACGGAGATATCATGTCGATACAGATAACATGTCGATATATATAACATGTCGACATAGATAACATGTCGACATAGATAACATGCCGACATAGATAACATAACGATATAGATAACATGTAGACATAGATAACATGTCGACCTAGATAACATGTCGACATAGATAATATAACGATATAGATAACATAACGATATAGATAACATAACGATATAGATAACATGTCGACATAGATAACATATCTACATAGATAACATAACGATATAGATAACATGTCGACATAGATAACATGTCGACATAGATAACATGTCGACATAGATAACATATCTACATAGATAACATAACGATATAGATAACATGTCGACATAGAGAACATGTCGACATAGATTACATATCTACATAGATAACATAACGATATGGATAACATGACGACATAGATAACATGTCGACATAGAAAACATGTCGACATATGTAACATGTCGACATAAATAACATGTCGACATAGGTAACATGTCGACATAGATAACATGACGATATAGATAATATGTCGACATAGATACCATGTCGACATAGATAACATGTCGGCATAGATAACATGTCGACATAGATAACATGTCGACATAGAAAACATGTCGACATAGATAACATGTCGACATAGGTAACATGTCGACATAGGTAACATGTCGACATAGATAACATGACGATATAGATAATATGTCGACATAGATAACATGTCGACATAGATAACAAGTCGGCATAGATAACATGTCGACATATATAACATGTCGACATATATAACATGTCTACATAGATGACATGTCGATATATATATCATGTCGACATAATTGTCATGTTGACATACAAATCATGTCGACATGATTGCCATGTTGACGTGGATATCATGTCGACATAATTTACATGTTGACGTAGATATCATGTCGACATAATTGTCATGTTGACGCAGATATCATGTCGACATAATTGTCATGTTGACGTAGGATATCATGTCGACATAATTTACATGTTGACGCAGATATCATGTCGACATAATTGTCATGTTGACGCAGATATCATGTCGACATAATTGTCATGTTGACGTAGATATCATGTCGACATAACTGTCAAGTTGACAAAGATATCAAGTCGAAAATATATCATGATAACATAGTTATCATGTTGGCAGAATTGTCATGTTGAATTTTATATTATGTCGATTTAGATATCTTGTCGACATAGTTGTTATGTTGGCATAGATATCATGAATATGATTGTAATATCGTGTTGACATGATGTCATGTTGACATGATCGTGTTGACATGATCGTGCTGACATAGTCGTCTTGACATGATCAGGTTGACATGATCGTGTTGACATGATCGTGCTGACATGATCGTGTTGACATGATCGTGTTGACATGATCGAGTTGACATGATCGAGTTGACATGATCGGGTTGACATGATCGTGTTGACATGATCGTGTTGACATGATCGTGTTGACATGATCGTGTTGACATGATCGTCTTAACATGATTGTGTTGACATGATCGTGTTGACATGATCGTGTTGACATGGTCGTGTTGACATGATCGTGTTGACATGATCGTGTTGACATGATCATGTTGACATGATCGTCTTAACATGATTGTGTTGACATGATCGTGTTTACATGATCGTCTTAACATGATCGTGTTGACATGATCGTGTTGACATAGTCGTGATGACATGATCGTGTTGACATGATCGTGTTTAAATGATCGTGTTTACATGATCATGCTAATACAATTTTTACGATCGCATTTTTTCATCTTCTTAAAATCGAAATATTTCGTGCGAAAAAGGCCGTTAACTCTAAACTAAAAAATATTTTAAAAAATCTTGAACAAATACCGCAATTTTGAGTACTTCATAAACCCTAGGCAAAAGTTTAAGCCTTAGATGAAAGAATCAAACCGCTCATTGAACGATTTATTAGATATGAATTTGAGGGACAATAAGGGTGTGTCCTTGAACTGCTTAGCTGTCAACTCAGTCCTTAGCAGCCTATTAACACAACATAACCCTTTGATCTGCCATTTGACACATCCCCTCATGAAAAACCTTGAAAGAAGCCTTAGTAGACAACCCTTAAAATGCCGACCATCAAAACAGTGACATTTAAAACACAGCAATTAAATACAGCGCTTTAACCAGCCCTTAAAATCGCCCCATTTAAACAGCGCTTGTAAGCACAGCTTTTAAACGAGCCCTTACACAGCCCCTTCAACACGGCCCTTTAATACGGTGACGTCACGGCCGTTTACACGCACGCCTGCATTCTTACGCACGATCACATTCTGAGCTATGACGTCATGCGTTCACCTACGTTGCTTTTCAAACTGCCTTTATATATTTCCTTAATACTTTTTATACATGAAAGTATGAATACAGCAAACTGCGATTGGTGTAAAGGCGAGCGTTATTACTGAATTTAAATTAAAAAATACAGAACACACCCGAATGGACAAAAAAGGCGCTGTTGAATGCCGTCACCGCAGCAGCGTGAGTTAGCTTGAGCAACACTTCTAATTTTATTACTTCTTTCGCGACATTTTCTGCCACGTATGAGCGAAATTAAGGGAAGGATTTATAAATAATGCTTGTTTTCATGAGGTAGAAAAAATTATATGAAGCTGTTAATCACTGAAACAGTTACAAAGAGCATACACGTAATGGCCGCGGCGCGCTATAGCGACAACCTCTCACTTTCACTTCATGTTGCACACTGAATCGTCTGGCCTGTCGAACTCTCCAGTCTCCACAGAGACAATTGCGTCTGAGAACCTTCCTGGAGTGTCGTCTTTCAGCTGGCAACAGTTATTTTATTCAATATTCACGTTTATTAAAATAAATCCTAACATTTTTAATAATATTAGTGAACTATATAAATGATTGCCTGTGCCATACACGAAATTGGCACCTTGAAAAGCCAGTAGAGCGTTTTTTATAAGGAAAAGAGTAAAAATAAAAGCCATGCAAGCGACTGCAGTGGCTGATTCCAGGCCATCCAGCCAGCCAGCCAGCCAGGCAGCCAGCCAGGTGGCTGGTGATAACAGGTTTATGGCAGGAATATCAGGGATGGCTGGCGATCGCTTCTGCTATGCAGACATTTCCGCACGAATAACTTGTTAGAAGACACATAAAAAAAATTTATTTTATACATCGAGTCCATTTTAATCAGACATTTTACCTTAGGGAAAATATTTTAAAAATCATTTCAAGTGATATGAATTATTTCTTCACAGATGTACTCGGGTTGACTCACTCCAGAATTTTTCAACCAAAAATTCCATTATTTTGTACATGAATCGTTACTGACTTCAGCATGATAAATTCTCAAATATTTTTTCGCGTAATAAATAAATGTTAAATGTTCTCGCTTTCGGATGTGGATTAATATAAATTATTCTAAGATTTCCTAAAGATTATCATATTTTATTTATAAGTTTATATACAAATATTATCATATTTGTATATTAACTATCAGTGAAAAAATCGCTGTGATGCCTTCGGCGAGGTCAACTGCTACTTTTTTCACTAGTTTACAAGGCCGCGTTTTTATGCATTGATTTAGTTTGTAAGAAAATAGAAATACTGTAATCCGTGAATATAAAGTGATATGATGAAGTTAAAACGTTAGGTTGTGGTCAATATATCTTTACGTTAATTATATATGTAATGTTTGGGACTGGAATATTTAGAATAAAGATCAGAAGCATAAATTAACAGCCAAATAAATGATAAATTTGTTTGTCAAATCGTTAAAACATTGCCCGTTTACTTATTAACGCATAAACTATCAACTCTTTAAGAAATATACTGTCAATTCATTAAAAATAACCGTCATGTTGCATCATAAGGAAATTAACTACCGGTCACTCAATTACGCCGATTATGATGCAATCTTAGGGAATAAGAGGAGATATAATCTAAAAATTTCAATTTTTCGTTTACTTTTATAAAGGAATTTGTCCTAAAGACCTTTGAAACTATGTAGTCTCGAATTATTCGACACGATGCACGTCAGTTCCATTCTACAATAGCCTACCATGTAACGTTTTCTCTAGGCAAGAGTGACAGAAAACTTGGTTACTTTGGTAATCTACTTTAAAATTGAAACCGCGATGTACCAAATAATTTTCGTGACTATATAATAACAGAAATTATTTAGTTAAATTGAGACAAGGGCGACTAAATGAGATAGTCAAGATTACCTATGAAAAGTATACATATTGTATAAATTAATAGTTCTAAAAACACTGAAAATGCAGAAATTTCTGGATACGTTTTATGGAAACATACAAACAAAACTTTAATCAATTAACAATGAAATTCAACGGTCTGGAATAAACAAAGACTATGTGTAATATTATGTGATATGAATCCTATTTTCGACTTTTTACAATTATTGCCAGTTGAGCCTAGCATAAAAAATGACGACTCATAAGATTTTTATATTATATTATAGAGAAATTATCGAATTATGATCATAAAAATTTTGAGCTCCGATGTAGAAAATAAAGGAAAATAAATAAAAAACTTTTGTATCTATCAATTCGATGAAAAAATCGCCGCCATCTTGTCCCTCAGCCAGCGGAAGAAGCCAGCAACACATTTATTGTTATGAGTGTATGTCAATAGTAGGTTACAAAACAATATTATTCAATATGCATGATAACACAATATACAATGAAGATAATGATTACATCAAAATATACTCATCACAAGGTTAGCAAATAATTAACAATCAAGATCCAATATCGCGCATCATTAAATTTAAATTGTAAACCCTTGGAGTATTCCAAGGAACCAAAACCTTCAAATGAACCCCTACGTCTCACACTAATATCTAGGCCTTCTACTAACTCCCAAAACTTCCATTAACCATTTGAGCCTTCAATTATCTATCCAGCCTTCCATCAACCCCCCAGACTTCCATTCACCATCTAAGCCTTCCATTAACCATCTAGGCCTTCCATTATCTAAGACTTCCATTAACCATCTAAGGTTTCAATCATTTATCCAGCCTTCCATTAACCTCCCTGCCTTCCATTAACCTCCCTGCCTTCCATTAGCCTCCCTGCCTTCCATTAACCTCCCTGCCTTCCATTAACCTCCCTGCCTTCCTTTAACCTCCATGCCTTCCATTAACCTCCCTGCCTTCTGGGCTCTGGGCGACCAGAACGCAACCGTCAGCATTTATTTTTGACAATAAAGAATAGAAATGGTATTCTATTATTGTAATTTTAAGAATTTATAATTGTACGATGAGAAACAATTTAATTACGCACGTAGTAAATTTTCAATATATATGAACATTTAATGTTGAATCCATGTAAGCGTCAGAGGAGAAGAGGAAAATGATTGAGATGATGGATATGATTTAAAGGTGAAAAATAGAATAGAAAAAATAGAAATAGAATCAGAATTAATTCAGACAATACAACCAAATTAGTTTACATTACAAACGATTGTACACAATCTTGTTAGCAAAGTCATTCAATTTATTATTGAAATGAATTAAAATATATAAATTACGTTATATTAAATGTTATATAACTATTTAGAATAATAAATAATTGTTTCTACTCACGTATTGGTTCGTCGGCAGCCAATCACAGCCTTACCTGGAATGTAAACAAAACCTCTATTTAATTTATAATCAAAGCCTTTATGTGTAATTTCATTACCAATGTATTGCAGCCTCCTTTTAACTTGAATGGAAATTCATATAACTTTTATCTCGTTTAACTGATTTTATATATAAATTTAATATTCCCCAACTTTAAAATGATTATATTTTTAGTGTTATTGCTGAGAATCTCGCCCGTGGCAATCATATTATCTCAGATATTATATATTGTATATCTGATATCTGATATATATCAGATATTTATATATCAAATTACATAAGATATTAATATTATATATCAGATTATATGTTGCTATAAATAAAATTCTGACACGATTGTCATGTTGCGTAATTGGCATGTTGATTTTATATCATGTTGACATATAAGCGGAGCTAACATAGTTGATCAACATGCCATGACCAGTTAAAATGTTGATCACAATTTAATTTCTTATTATTAATCAAGGTTCAAATATATTTGTTAATGTTAAATAACCTGTTTCAACCGGTGATCCGATAAGAGCCTTGGTTTTTATTTATGTTATTTTCTTCTTTTTATCTGAATTCTACGCTGAATTTACAAAAATTTCATGAAATTTAGTTATCATGGAAGCTCTTTCACTCCTGTATTATCTAAATTTTCTATTTCGTCACAGAAACTTTACGACCTCAAATAAAGAATAAATAATCGCTGATAATAAATAATATAATAGTCACTGATGATAATTAATATAATAATCATTGATAATAAATAATTTAGTGAATAATCATTAAAAATCTTCTGACTCTCGCCAAAAGAAACCTGTAATTTCTTTAAATTTATTTAGAGAAATTACAAAGGGCTAAAAACAAGGGCGCTGAAAAATAATACTTAATTTAAATAATTAGTTCAATGAATTTTCATTAATGTACAGCATCCTTGGGAGTATAACTTCTGTCAAATTTTAGTGCCGACATAAATGTTGACTGAACGCCTGCAGCGTTAACACGCCTGTTAACAGAGCGCCTGCAGCGTTAACACGCCTGTTGACAGGTATGGTGCCGTGTTGCCAGCAATGTTGAGTTGGCCCAGTAAGCCATAAATGACACTCATTCTTATCTATTAAGTATCAATCATTCATTTATTATAATAGGTAAGAATTTAATAAATATATTTGTAAATAGATTGATTAGATAAGAAAGTTCTTATTTATAATCATAGGTATAAGGTTAATAATATTTTCTTAATAGTTTTAATAGATACAAAGTGCTTATTTATCATAATAGGTAAGAGTTTAGTAAATAATTTTGATTCATATTTTGATTATATAAAAAAATTTTATTTATCATTATAGGTAAAAGCTTAGTAAAAATTTTATTCATTGTTTGATTAGATTGAAAAAGTTTTTTCGTTACCTTCAACGGTGGTGGCCTGGCTGTCGGGCTGCCGGTGTTATCGAACGAACACTTGTATTAACGGAGAACACAGAGCTGTTCTTGGTGGTTGTTCTCTGTAACTGTTCTATTAAAGGAGAACACAGAACTGTTCTTGGGGGTTGTTCTCTGTAACTGTTCACTGACACTGGTCACTGAAACTGTTCACTGAAACGGTTCACTGAAACTGTTCACTGAAACTGTTCACTGAAACTGTTAACTGAAACTGTTCACTGAAACTGTTCACTGAAACTGTTCCTGTCTCTTATACACATCTAGATGTGTATAAGAGACAGCTGAAACTGTTCACTGAAACTGTTCACTGAAACTGTTCACTGAAACTGTTCACTGAAACTGTTCACTGAGAACAGTCCACTGGCATGTGTTCACTGATAACATAAAAAAAACTCGAATTTATTTTTTGCTAAAAAATGCGTGAATTTATCACTTTATTGTCCAATATTGAAGAAGGTTATTAAGAATTCATGCTAATATATTTACTAAGGAATAATTTTAAATAATAAGCCTATAAATTACTCAAGGAAAGAATGTATTTATTTTTATATTAGGCATTTGTGTTGTTATCTTCACTACTAGGAGTTGAATCCTTCTAATATCTGATACACTATTTAATGATATAACTGAACCATCATCTTGCAATACACGATTGTGATCAATGGTTATTTAATAAATACAAAGAAGGAAAGTAAATTCATACTGAAAGCAACCTTTCATTTTCAATTCATTTACACTCTAACAAATCTCTATCAAACTCTTAAAAATCACCACATTTACAATAATTGTACGCGATTTTTATTCACATGGAAATATGCCGACATTAACAGACCGTTTTTTCGCTTATTAATTCTTGAATATCCAAGTCTGTGATCTTAAGATAATCTTATGCTGCATATAGAATATATTCTTGCATAAATCATCGGGGTCGCATCCAATTTTTTTAATTCAATAGGTGATATTTTTTTAATAAGCGACAGCGCGCTATGATAGTTAAATGTTCGTAGCAAAGTCCGTGGAGTTTTGCGAGCAATGCGCCCCATGTGCAAGTTTTCCCTAAATTTTGCATATTTATTGTGAAAGAAAATATTACTGCTTTAAATCAATGCTTTATTATTGCTTCATTTAAATAGTGTATAACTTTATTTAAGTTCTCATTGGCTATTACTATGTTACAGGAATAAAGATATATTGCAATATTAGCAAATCAAATTGTATTGGTATAAATTTCATGAAGTATCCATATATATTATATATTGATTATTATGAATATATGAATAAATTTCAAATTTTTTATGAATCAATTATGCATGGAATGACGGCCTATGCAATAATTGCATAGGCTGAACGTACAGCGTACTACCAGCGCCGCTGTCGTGCATGCACTGAATGCGCAGAAAAACAAACGATCCGTTCGTGTAGAGACATTTCAGGGAAATTTTACGCATATTTTCCCTAAAGACAACATGGTTTCATCTCTATAGGGTAATTTGAACAACAGAGACCTAAATGGTCTAAAAAGATATTTTTGGAGATCTGTGCAGAATTTACATAATCTTTAACAAAATTGATGGCAGCCGCCAAAAATCAAAAAATTTGCAGTGCAATTATGATTAAATGTTATAAACTTAAATTGAAAGTACATAAAATCGAGCAATGTAAATGGTCGTTAAAAAAACAACTTGAAAAAATCTTATAAAATGAATTGTTTTCTAGAATGTGTAAGACATTATTTAAGAGCTTCTGTTTCGTTGCTCCTGGCCTACGAATTGAAAAAAAATTATTTAAATGCAAGTTCCTGTGAACTTTTGCCGTTAAATAAAAATGCGCCGTCGTTAATTACACGCACTTTACGACTGTGGCGTGACACGCTTAACCTGGCAGCGCTCTTTAACCTGACACGCGTGACCGGGAGTTCACGATCAAAGCTATACGTGAAGGTAAAGGCTGATTACGGTGAAGTTCTATTCAATTTTATTGCATACTTAAAATTACAAATTATTTTCCGACATAAAATTTTCAAAGTTTTCACGTGAGTTGATTTTCTTGAAATCATTTAAGGTTTTACATTATTTACCGCTAAAGATTCATCACCGTTAATTCTTTTTTGAGTTCAGACTATTCCAAGACTGTCTGCACTCAGACAGTCCTGAAGTTATCCTGGGGATATCCTAGTTTATTTTAAGTACATTCTATACTAATTTTTATTAGGTGTTACTAGCGACTAAGGACTAACTAGGGCTGGAGGCTGGGTAGGGACTATAGTCGAATTAAAGAACTTTTTAATTACAAGTGCAATTTTCTAAAGAGAATATGATCCTTTTCAGGATATATTACAAGATAACTAAACTTTTGTGTGCTTTAATCAATGAAATAAATTTACAATGCGTGTGGGTTGGAGTTTTAGGTTGAAGTTTCATAATACGTTGCCATGCAGACATTTTTATAAGTTCTGACCACGAAAATCGTGTTTTCTCTATTTCAGCTTATTTCATATCAATATTTTCATTAACTTTATACATATATCAATTAATGGCAAGATTAAATGCATCCAAGATATATTCACAGTTTATTTTGCTGTTAAAAACCCCATGAAATGAGAAAGTGACTCATATCGCCCCCCACGACTCCGCGTACACCACTCTCGACCGCCAGACGCGCACTGACCTCGCGCTCACTCACCAACCGCGTACAGGGCAGAAAATTCTTGGGATTTTCTCGCAATGTTTGTAGAATAATTTGATAATTGCTGGGATCTTTGCGAAATTAGAAGCATTTCAATAATATTAATAATTTAACAAGAAATTTATAAATTTTTCCATTCATAAATTATTTCCAAAAAGTCATTATTTACTTAAAACTCTGCTGAAATTTTCACATTTTTCCATTTCAATGTTAGTAATAATACATTGAAATAGTTTTTCAACTAATACAAATTTTGCAATTTGTTTCAGCATGTAAAATTAATAGATTTGAAACATTGTATACCTAGACTAAAATCAATTCATATATAGAAGATTTGAATATTGAAAATTATATAGTCAATTAAAATAGTTGTTGGATAGGCAATAATATACTGAAGTCACCCATAGAAAATCTTTTAATTTTCAACGTCGCAGTCCTTGCGTATTTATGCGTCACATGAGCTCTCCCTACAGATGAGAATTAGATTCAATTTTAATCGAACCGATACAATTTACATTAATTAAAGTTAATTCTAATTAGAAGAACGTACCATCAAGTTTTTTTGTGTTGTTCGTGTGTAACATGTCCCACAGAATGCAATCAAAAGGTAGTTAATTTTAATTTTATCTTCTCTCCCAAAAAGGAGGGAGACATTTGCCATTATTTTGTCCAACATATTTTTTTAGGTGACGTCTTCACGGTACGAACTTCTTAAAGTTACGGTCACCGCAGGCTACGGCCGCCGTATAGTCCTGAATGTTACAGCGCCAGCCACGCATAGCTGACGTTTACTGGAGAATACATGGATACCAGATGTGCAGGTAGGAATACCATAGATACGAGATGTTCAGGTAGGAATACCATAGATACGAGATGTTCAGGTAGGAATACCATAGAGACGAGATGTTCAGGTAGGAATACCATAGAGACGAGATGTTCAGGTAGGAATACCATAGAGACGATATGTTCAGGTAAGAATCACTCAAAAAAACAAATGTTCCATGTTGTACAAATATTGACACATTTTCTCACCAACAGCGCGAGCAGATTGCAGGCGTAGCACTGATACGCTCTTTTGCCTGGCCAAATTGAGTCAGGATGACCCACACAATGACATGAAGTGTATCATTAATTGTGTATTGTCGCATTCATTTAATTGAGTGTAAGACCTGTTGATATAATCCAGATAATAAATAAAATAAATAAAGCGGAAAAAACGAATAATAGATTAATCAGATTAGATAATTACAAGCCAATTAGATATTAATCGACTAATTAGATTAGATATTTACAGGACAAGTAGACAATAATCTAATAATTAGAATAAATATGTACAAGACAATCAAATAAATTACGTAAACAAAGCAGGTAAACACGCGTGTTAAAGTTAGCCCCCGAGTGCAGCTGTGGTTCCCTCAAGTGTAAACAAGAGGAGCTTTGTACACAACCCCTGGGTAAATATCCCCACATGAGGAGGGGGTGAGCATCCCCCTGGGGAGGGGGTGGTATCCTCCTTTCTCGGAATTTATTTATTCGTTTTCATTATTTCTTCTGTGATTATCGGATCTACGATAATCTTGAGATCTACGATGATCTTCAGATCTACTATGATCCTAAGATCTAGGATGATCGTAGGTATTTGGATTATCAAGGATCTTACGACGAAAATGCAATTTTAAGTTTAACTAAAGACTTAATTAGGTGGAACGGTGGATTTATTCGGGGCTGTTTATCCGTGGTAAATTGGTCGAGAGTTGCGGTTCTAAATTGGATTAATGGTTGGATTGAATTAATGGTTTGATTGGATTAATGGTTTGGAATATTAATTACTTGATTAGATTGACGGTTTTATTAGACCATCAACAGGCGTACGTCCATTGTTTTATATAAGAGATCCACAGACTGGTGCACTCGCATCTGTCCGATGTTTCGAAGGCTGGTTTCAGAATAAAAAATAAAAATAATTATAATTCAATAATAATATAAATGAAATAATGGTCATTGTTAAGAAATTTTGATTTGCAAATAATATGGTAAATGTTATATTTTTCGATAGTTAAACCTTAACTGAGGTGGTTTCGTATCACTAGAAATGTGTGAACAATTAGACTCATTTCAATAGAGACCGACTATTGAGCGGCGGTGTTAAATGTATTTCATTTAGATAGAATTCATCTAAAAAAAAAAGAAATTCAGTTTTTTATCTCACTTGTAAATGTCGACATGTGTTTGTTTGAGGCGCATAGCTGCTTTGAAGCTCCAACCGTTTGGCAGCGGAGCGACAGCTGTATGGGGCAGCAGATGTAAGCGCCCATACAACAGATGCTATTTACATCTGCTGCTGGTACTGTGCATCTGCTGCTACTGTGCATCTGCTGCTACTGTGCATCTGCTCCTACTGTGCATCTGCTGCTACTGTGCATCTGCTGCTACAGTGCATCTGCTAGCTACTATGCATCTGCTGCTACTCTGCATCTGCTGCTATGCTGCTACTGTGCATCTGCTGCTACTGTGCATCTGCTGCTACTGTGCATCTGCTGCTACAGTGCATCTGCTGCTACTGTGCATCTGCCGCTGCTGTGCATCTGCTTTGTGTAGCTATATAGCTGCAGGCATCAGATGTTGTTGCCTGTTTGTTTGTCTATTTGTTGCTTGTATGTACATCTTCAGTAGCCGTTAAATCGCTGGGTGATACTTATGTAATTATGTATAGCTCTACTCGGGTATTATTTGACCGGGAGGTTAAATTGATATAGAAAAATACACTGAGTTTTTACACGTAGATTTCACAGAACGGATATTTACATTCGTGAAGTTTAGTCTGCACCAGCCCCTATCCAAACATAAATGAAAAGACTGCGGAAAACTCGAAAAGTGAATGGAACAATAACTATTGAAACTTAAGATTATCACTGATTTAGATATATTAATATTAGTGCCTAACAGCATCTGTTATTGTCGCTTACGTTATGATAGTGCTTCTGAATGCAAGTGCTTTGGTTCCAATTAGTAGCTACTGCTTGAATATTTTCAGCTATATTTATTATATGCTCCTACAAATGCACCTATATACGTACTGCTGCTCTCGTAGCTGCCTTGCTGCTGCTTGTACAACTGTTAATATAAATGCTAATCAAATATTTGCAACTGCATTCATCAGATGCCCCCTAGCTCAGGTGCACTTACTGCTACTCGTGCAGCTGTTGTTCAAATATTTGCAGACACATTTCTCAAGTGCATCGCTTCACCACTTCTGTCAGATATCTGCTCAAGATGAGTAGATTTTTAAACCTGTGCAAATTTGCAGCAGCTGTCAACTCCTACAAGCTCTCTGCTACAGCTGTCACTGCACACATCTGCTACGTACGGCAGCTATAATAAGAGTATACATCTGCTACAAGGTCGTATAACGCGTCTCATAACATAGACAGATGTAGAAATCAGCTTCTGATCATCTAGAATGATACAGGAAAGCGGAAAGCGTTGATAGACAGTGACAGAGAAACGAACTATACAATCACAGTATTTATTTATACAAAACTTTTATTTCAATAATACCTGTAATCAAGAAAAAATTTCACGTACTGCACTCAAGCGATCAGTTCTGATGCGGAAGAAGGGTAATTATAATGGAAAATATTTCCGAAAATAATTTTTATTTTCAAATTGAGTCACTGTCACATTAATTCACTGTCAGTCACTAATCTCTCTTAATCCATCCTCATTCATTCATTTTCATTCATAGAATTTCATTTACTGACCATCACGATAGACGTGACATTACATCGCCCATCCTGAAACTAAATCTTATAACACGAAAAAATAATACGCCAAGCTTTCCGCCCACTAAAATGATCAAAAAATGGAAAAATGGAAATATTGCAACGTGCTAAAAACACCAAAAAAGAGATAATTTCTTCCACCGTTAGAAAATACACTAAAAATGAGAGCGAATTTTTTATTGTGGGTTAAAAATATGGGACGCAGTATAGACCCCTACATAGCCCTTGCCCACAATTCAATATCTATTCCTTTCCGCTCGTAATCACGCTAGAGGGCATATTAGCCTGTGCGATTACAGCCAACTGACATTAAGCCACCGAAGCAACAGCCGTGGGCAAATAGCCAAACTGTTGCGTGCTTGTATTATACACAGCCTGGCGTATTCGCGGCTTTTGAAAATAAGCGCCCGACATAACAGCGCCGTTACGTTACAGCCACTGCTTCATGGCGCTCTACTCCACAATGATCCGGCGTGGCCTGCGACCAGTAAGGCTTACGGCGTGTGTAAGAAGTGATAGTACGGGGTAAAATTCTCTGGAGTAGGACCTGTTGACAATTGACTATTTGATTCAGCAGGCTGTGGAGTGAGGTAGGTGTTGCTTAAAGTTGGTGTGGGGAGATGACTCAGTTACCTACAGCTTCTTGGGTGTGAGCTGAGTTTAGTTATTGCATTATAGGGTATTTGAGGTGTAGGGCTGCGCTCCCCACGGGGCTATCTTTGCCAAAATTCGCACTCGATTTACATTCCTTTCCGTGGGTATTTTAAAAAAGTATTTAACGCCTAATATAATGCTCATATCTCTAGAAAGCATAGCAGCCTATGGAATCAACTGCTCCAAATAGTAGCGCCTTATGTACACAGCCACCACTTAGACATGCTGAAGGTAAGCATGGCAAAACTGCATCTGGCCAAACCTCCTCCAGCCTAGCCTCATCTAGCCTAACCTACGCAAGTTGCAATTTTCCTTCACCCAAAACAAACCTGAGAGGACCTGACAGAACCTCATTGGCTGCATTAAGTTAGAAAGGCTGTTCATGTGAACTGGTAAAACTAGTCCTTGATTGCGAAAAGGCTGTGAGCAAGACGGTTGTGAATAGGTTAGGTCGGATTAGGTGCAGCCAAACGCGGAACTATCTGCTTGTGAGCGAGCATGCTTAGGTATGGGTTGAAGACCTACGACGTTATTATCTTTGAGAAGTGTGTCCCTGATCTGTATTAAAGTGTTGAAGCGTAGTCTACGTCTTTTAGTTCTGTGGCTGAATAAAGTTATTACTTGCTGAGGCTAGGTGTTGGCGTCAGGAGTTAATGGTTATTCTAGAGTTAAATTTGTGGCATTTGGCTGCGCCCCGTCGCAACCTTGCTTCACTTGTGTTTAGTACCAGAGTCTTGTCCGTTGAAGTAATGCCTTACATGTGCTTAGGATGAGCATCTGGCCCAGTAATTTAGTACCTCACATGTGCATAGGACCAGCGTCTTGTCCAGTGTTGGAATGCCTCACATGTACTTTGGACCGGCATCTTGTTAAGTTATGTAATGTCCTTCTGTCTAATTTTGAAATTGTAATCTTAGTTGAGCTTTCATGCCATAATTTACTACCTATGGGCTGTTTTGGGAAAACATGCTTCAGTATGTAGGTATGGATTTAATATCTCATTCCCTCATATTCTCATATGTATCATATGACGTACAGAGAGTAATTTCAGGTACTTCTACGGAGTTTTCGCGCAATCTGAGGTATGAATCAGTGGTCGAGATTTGGTGATAAATAGATCGTCAGTGATGCTGACGATCTGATAGATCCCACAAAGCCGCCAAACAGTGTTTGGCAAGCTATGTGTGCCATTAGTTTAATCTTTGCCTAACCTACTACCGTTGCCCGAATGATCGAACATCAACCGATTGCAATCTGAACGGACTTAACCTAACTTTCTTGCTGCATTAAAGTCGAGAGGAGGGACATGTGGACAAGCAGAGCGGGTCATCAGCTTAAAATAGGATGAGAGTCCAGGCAATGCTAGTAGGTGAGACCAGAGTTGGTTAGGTTAGATGTGGCTATGATAATGCTTGAATTGAGCACGCTTAGGAGAGGCTGGGTTTGGAATAACGGCGCTATTAGCTTCAAGCAGGAGAGAATTAGTAAGGCTCATTGTATTCAAGTGTAGTCTGCGGCTTCTGGCCCTGAGGCTGAGTGTACGTAGTTTTTGCCTGCTGAGGCAAGACGTTGGCTCCAGGGATAAGTTAAGAGTAAGATTCATGGCCCAATGCGTCCATTATTTACTTCTAAGCGGTAATTTACTACCTTTCCCTTTTTGGGAAATTTTTTTAACTGTGTATGGGTTTAATAATATTTTCTCGCGTATTTTCAAATGTAGCTAATGACGTATAGAAATTAAATTCAGGTACATCTGTGGAGATATCTGCATTCTGAGATATGAAACGGTGGTCGAGAATAGATGGTAAATGGATGGTCAGTGACGCAAATGCATCGGATTCCCGTTGTCCGACTCTCCACCTAAGCAAACTTGAATGGACTTAAAATGGCCATATTGGCTGCGGAAAGTGGAGAGGCGGGGCAAACGAACGGGCATAGCGGATCATTGATTGAAAGAAGGAGAGGAGTCCGGGTAACGCGAATAGGCTAGGCTACAGTTGGTTATGTCAGATATGATTATGCCAGTGCTTGAATTTAGCATGCTTAAGCGGTGCTTGTGGACACAGTGCCCTGATGAGTTCTAACAGTCAGGAACTGGACTGGCGTACAGGGTTCTAGCGCATTCTGTGGCTTCTAGCTTTGAGTCTGAGTGTGGTTAGTGCTTGCTGAGGTAAGGCTTTCGCTTCAGGGCTAACTGAGTTTGGAAATTGCCAACTTAATGATTTTTTGGTGATTTTTGGACAGTGCCTATCTAATTCGATTTCATTCATATAGATCCTGTACAAGAGATATTTTCTGTTAGTGACACTGACAATTGCGGCATTAATGCTGCTGTTGCATGAAATAACTTCAATTCGTTTCAACAATTCCGCTCCGCAGAAGTTCCGCCCAGTAGTTCAGCATTGCTTGACATTCAAATGGCAGAAAGCCATTTCATTGTTCTTCTCTCTGATCCTAAGTGATTCATTAAGGACATATCTCGCAATAGGATGCATACTGGAGATCAGCACAGCACAAATGCACACTGACTTCATTTTTATTACCGCAGATAAGCACAATGGAAGGACTAGTATAAAACTAGGTGTTGTTAAGCCCTTAGAGTATCCGAATCGTGATTAATAAAGTAGCAGAGAAGACAACCTGGGATCCCACATGGCTGGAAGTCATAGTAGTGGAAAGCCTTTCAAGTTTCCGCATTGTGAGTACTCCAGTACTCGACAGCAATCTGTACAACGCCACATTGATGCAAAACATGGCGTTGAATCAAGGGAGTTATCGGCAGTGGATCATGAAATTCCCTATTCATGTCAGCAATGTGATTTTTATTGTTCTACAGTTGAAGAATTTGAAACTCACGTGGCATACGTACATTCAATTGAAATTTTGTTCAGGTGTCCGGAGTGTGAGTACTCCAGTGGCCAAGAAGAGAACCTGATATCCCATATGGCTAGCGAGCATCGTAACGAGAAGCCTTTCAAATGTCCGTATTGTGAGTACTCCAGCAACCGAAAACAATCTGTACTACGCCACATAGCTACAAAACATGGCGTTGAATCAAGCAAGTTATCGTCGGTGGCTCATAAGATTCGCTATTCATGTCAGCAATGTGATTTCTATTGTTATACAGGAGAAGAATTGGAAATTCACGTGGAATCCATACATTCTACTGAAATTTTGTTCAGGTGTCCGCAATGTGAGTACTCCAGTGGCAGAGAAGAGAACCTAAAATCCCACATGATTCTCAAGCATCGTGGTGAAAAGCCATTCAAGTGTCCGCATTGTGAGTACTCTAGTGGCAGAGAAGAGAACCTAAAATCCCACATGGTGCTCAAGCATCGTGGTGAAAAGCCATTCAAGTGTCCGCATTGTGAGTACTCCAGTGGCAGAGAAGAGAACCTAAAATCCCACATGGTGCTCAAGCATCGTGGTGAAAAGCCATTCAAGTGTCCGCATTGTGAGTACGCCAGTAGTCGACAATATCACCTGAAATCCCACATGGCTAGCAAGCATAATGGTGAAAAGCCTTTCAAGTGCCAGCAATGTGAGTACGCATGTAAACGAAAGCGATACCTGAAATACCACGTGGCTGCTAAACATAGGGATGAAAAGCTGTTCAAGTGTCATGAGTGTGGGAGCACGTGTAAATTAAAAACCGCCTTGATATCTCATATTGCATACATGCATTCAAGTGAAAAGCCCTACAATTGTGCGGAATGCGGGTACTCGTGTTTTCGAAAATATCACTTGCAACGCCACGTGGAAGCCAAGCACTCAAATAGACAACCCTAAATCTGTTTGAAAAATTAGCCGAAAACAAGACGTGGATCTTCACTTGTCATTCGAAGAAAGCCACCACGTCTATCCTTTATATAAGTAACTATGGAAAGTCTAAAGGGATAGGGATGTTATTCTGAGTTGGATTACCATGAATAAAATTCCTCCCATCCGTCTACTAATACCCATGGGAAGTTTTGACTTCGTAGGTGTGGAATTCAAGCACTAACCTTGGTTGTGTTCTGCCAAGTATTCAAAAAGATGCTGTAACAACTAACAAATTGAATGAAGGAATAATTCTGGGTTTAATATCGTATGTTAGCAATTGCATGGATAAATTTTCTACGGATTTTTATAGTTTCGGAAAGTCATGATTGAATTGGGATACAATTCGACTCAACCAGCCACGAAAACTTTGTGTACACTAACGGAGTAAAAAATGTTGTTTTCGCGGGAGAATAAATACATTTCTTGCTCTGACTGCAAAGGCAGCAATGTCATCGGCACTTGTTCGAAGCTCATGCATGGTGGAAATGCTGACAAAACAATCGCTCATTGAGACATTCGTGGTCAAAAGTCTCAAAACCCTCTTATATATACTTTTGTGATGGGTGAAAACTTCCGGAAATGAAAACCGAGTAGAATACAAGTTGAATGATCACGGTGTGTTAATACAAATTTTCTTTCTTGTGATCACGGATATGCGATGTTGGAAAGTCATCTTAATATTACATACATTTTTCTAATCTTTCATGCATCATCCAATGCATCAGCTTAGGTGCGCGAATAAGGTGGTTCTTTCCTTCATATTTCTTGATCAATGACCACTTCATTCGGAATATTTTCATTCGAGATGCGCGAATTTTACTTTACTTACTTTTCCACCAAGACCGTCTGTTAAATCATTCCGTTGTGTTGACTTATTTATTATCAATTAGCTGCTTTTAAACCCTAATTTTAAGGTGTGGATTGATAATTTGCATTATACCTTTCAAGTATCTACACATCCTGATGAACGTTAATGTTAAAGAGCGGCCAATCTAGCATTTGAATTGTTATATTTAACTAGACTTACGTTTTATTTGAAGTCGACATAGTTTTAAAATATATTAGTGATAAATAGCAAAATTTAATAGTTTAATGATAGCCTAGTATAATCTTCTACTTTCACAGAAGACTTTATTTATCTAATTGCAAAATTTATAATGACCTGACTTTTGCAGTTTGTAATGCCATTGTAATCTGTAATGGCATGAATTCAATCTATTTTGGATATCATGGCTAAATTTCAACATAGAGGCGCAATGATGAACTTTATTTTAGGTATGATTTGGCATAAGGGAAAATACCTAATTTAATTAATAATTTAATTTCTCATTACCGCCACCAACAATGTATATAATTTCTAACTGAATAATCGAATGTATGCTTTGCGATGCAGAATTCAAATCATTTTACCCTACCAAATCATTTACGAAACTGCGGATCAGTTATCAAAATTAATTTTACAACACAATAACTACCAAATTGTTGAAAACAATCAGGATATAATCGCTATTGTTTTAAGTTGGCTAACTTCTTAAATTATAAACTCTCGTAGTTTTAAGAATTTTTTAATTGTTCTAAAAAGTATAATGTGAGTTACGATACTCAAGTAGAACCTAAATAAATTTACATATATATTCAATGGGGAATATTTCGTTTTATTTTTGAACCTCTCCGATTATTTTCACTTCAGATTTATATAACCTAACCTCATTCTGATGACGATTGAATAGTCTTCTGCTATCCGTTATACTTTCAATCACTTACGCGGTAATCACCAATTTATTGCTTCCGTCTTTAATATCACGAAGGATAATGTTTAGCCCAAAAGATGCTGGTGTTGGTACATATGATTAATTTGAGGATATCCTCACATGCGGAAATATTGCGTCCAACATTTAGCGTAAGTAAAAATGCCTCGCACGTGCATAGGACCGGCGTCTTGTCCAGTGATGTAATGCCTCTCATGTGCTTAGGACCAGCGTCTTGTCCAGAGTACTTATAGGACCAGCGTCTTGTCCAGTGATGTAAATCCCCGCATGTACTTATAGGACCAGCGTCTTGTCCAGTAATGCAATGACTAACATGTGCTTTGGACCGGCGTCTTATTCAGTTATGTAATGTCCCTCTTTCTAGTTATGGAATTGTAGCCTTATTGGAACTTTTTAGCTATAATTTATTACCTTTTGTGTTCTGAGAAACCATGCTTCATTATGCGTAGATGTGTTTAATATCTCTAATTCTCGTGTTTTCATTTGCCATAAATGACGTACAGAGAGTAATTTCGAATACTGTTAACGGAGAAACGAGCATTCTTAGGTATGAATTGGTTCTCGAGATTAGGTGTTAGATAGATGGTTGGTGATGCAAGTTGATCGGACCTACCTACTCACTTTAACCGACTCTCCAACAAAAAAAAAACTGAACTTTCCTAACCTAAACTCATTGGCTGCTGGGCACGTGGACAGGCAGAGCGGGGCTCATTGGCTGCAAGATGGTATGGAAACCAGGTAACTAGAGTAGGTGAGGCTGGAATTGGTTAATTTGGATGTGATTATGACAAGCTTGAGTTGAACATTCTCATGCGGTGCGCGTGAACCGCGCGGTTTGCTTTAAGCAACACGGAATTAATTAAAGTATTAATGTCACTTATTTGCTTAAATGACGTACAGTCCAGTTGACGTCCAGTACAGTCCAGTACAGTCCAGTTGACGTCCAGTACAGTCCAAATGACGTCCAGTACAGTCCAGTTGTCCAGTTATGTCCAGCTATTAATTAATTTCGATATTTCGCCACATAAATTGTCTTTATATAGAATACTTAATTCTTCTAGCGTATAATTTTATGCTAGAAGTTTATGCTAAAAATATCAGTTACTTCTAACGCACTAGATTGATTTGCTTTGTATCTTTTTGGGAACAACATTTTTTAGTAATATGAGACCCAATCACAATAAGAGGGCAAGCGGAGCAGTAAATATCGAAGATGTTGCCTTCGGTCCTGATGACCATCGAGCTCATGACAGCAGGATTGCTGCACTTGATTCTGATATCCAGCGAACTAATCACAGCATTGCTGCTGGGCATGGACCTATAACCCAAGCAGCTAATCACAGCATTGCTGCTGGGCATGGACCTATAACCCAAGCAGCTAATCACAGCATTGCTACTGGGCATGGACCTGACGCCCATCCAGCTATTCACAGCACGGCTGCTGGGGTTTATTCTGATACCAATCGAGCTAATCATGTCGCGGCTGCTGGTTGTGAACCTGATAACCATCGAGCTAATCTCAGCACAGCTGGTGAGTGTAAACCTGATACTCGTCACGAACACGAAAACAGGAGCGCATTCTTTCGACCGTGGTGCGAACTGGTATCCCAACGTCCAGTGGGAAGAAATAGTGCGTGTGGAATAGATGCCTACCAAGCAGTCAGCACCTGGTGTGAAGGTTTGTTAATTTTACGAAAAGTTTGAGATATATTCTGCATTCGTTTTCAATGACATTTTCGAGAAATGAATTTCATGTCATCAATTCGATTGGGGACACACTCTCTGGGCTCAACTTTATACACAAATTTAATAAACTTCTCCCACAAGATGATAATGGTGTCTCAAGGTATTGCGACACCCTCCTGGCTAATAACGCCGGAACAAACGCTTAATCGAGGTAATCTAAACGATGATTTTACGTTAGACTGATATGATGAAATTCTTAATTATCAGCATTGATTTAAAATATAGCATAACATAACTGTATTATTTCGAATTTTTGTAGTTAGCCGTTTCTCTGCTACAAAATGTAAGATTCGCACTCAATTATTAGTGAGCCTATTAATTTAAACTTCATTTTCAGGTTTTTTACGATTCAGGTTTTACGGCAGGGTGGCCCAGTGGTTAAAGTTCAGAGTACCATGATTGGCGCAGAGAGGCGCGGGTTCGATCCCAGCTCTGTGCGCCAGTTTCTGGTCAGAATCGGCGAGGAGGCCGGGCGGTTAAGCTAAGCAGAATTGTAGCAGTGAGTTGCGAGTTCGAGACCGCAAAATACTGTGGATGTTCTGCGAAGTTAAGAATCGGCGACAGGCCTACGTACGGCCTACTAAACGCAGAAACCGCTATTATTATTATTCCATTCGGATTTATATTAAAAAAAATGTTTTCCAGTCGATAGCAAGATGTCTGATAACGCAGCCTCTCATCATTCCAAAACTCGCGGTAACGACCGAGCTTCGCCTGAAGACACCGCGAGTAATGAACAAGACTCCTCGGGCGTTGTGGCAGAGCGTCTTGGCGCAGTGGTAAGGCTAAGTTCAGAAAATTTCTACTAATAATTATTAGATTTCGCGGCTGATGTCACTACTCAATTATGAGTAATCGGAAGTTATCTCCTTCTCTGGAGAAATAATGTTTAAAATCTGATTTGATTCAAGCATGATTCAGCTCGCACCACCGCAATATAAAGAAATGAATATCATTTATATGAATAACAGACATCGCACAATAATGATCTCTATATATGGGAACCAAATCGTTCATTGCTTCCTCTTAAGTTTTCTCAGAAAGAAAGGGGAGAGAACGAAATTTTCCTACCATCGCAAGTTATGATTAGACTTCGTCGAAGCTAAATAAGTATTCAAAACTTGCGTTGCCTCAATTGTTAATAAGGTGCCAGTGTACAGGTTCTAATTCATCTGTACATTCACCATTAGTCTCGATGAGTCTCGGGAAGTGCCGTATAGAAAAAGTCTTAGAGCAAGGGTGAAAAATATTTGAATGTAAATTTGTATCTCTTTTGAAGTCAGATTCCCTTTCGCTTCTGGTTTTTTTTCATGCTTCAATCCTAATCATCAACTTTTTTCGTGACAGAAATTGGCACAATGCGTTTCGGAGGCATCAGTAGAAGAACGTTTCTCGCATTCACGGGCTGCTAATTTTCCATCAGAAATTTCTTACTCATACGAGGGAAATCCAGCAACTGATCAATACGGAATACCAGTTACACGACAAAATTTTCATTCCTCATCTATAAACCAAACTCGTGTGAGATCATCGGCATCGAACGTGGAAGTGAGGGAAGAAGCACTATTAACAAAATAAGCATTGTGAGTACGCCAGTATTGGAAGCCGCTACCCGCAAGCCCACATGTCTGCTGAACATGGTGGTGAAACGCCATTGAAGTGTCAGCAATGTGAGTACGCCAGTAGTAGAAATTTCTATTTGCAGCGCAACATAGCAGATAACCATTGTGATGAAAAGCCGTTCAGGTGCCGTCTATGTGACTTCGCCTGTAAAAGAAGTTACAATCTGCAGCGCCACATAGCCTCTAAACATTGTGATGAAATGCCATTCAAGTGCCAGCAATGTGAGTACGCCTGTAAACAATATCAATACCTGAAATCCCACATAGCTGTCGTGCATACAGATAAAAAGCCTTTCTTGTGTCAGCAATGCGGGCATGCATGCAGCTTGAAATCTGACTTGATATCTCACAACGCACACGTGCATTCATAAGAAAAGCTTTCCAAGTGATCGTAATGTGAGTACTCCAGTGTTCAAGAATGACTCTCGCGACGCCTCAAGGAATTGAAGCACTCAAAAATACACTCCTACATGCACTTACAATATTGGCCGGAATCAAGGAGGGGAATATCTCTTGTCATCCAAAGGTACCCATCATATTATTGCGTAATATCAGTACCCATGCTAAGTCTTAGTCGAATGCGAGTTTCTCCGAGTAGGGGTGTCATGAGTAAAATTTATTAAAACCTGGGATGTGTTAAGCAAAGAATTTGAACACCTGAAGTAGCTGCGTGCATCGAAAATATTTTCCTCTTCATTGAAGCCATGAAACAAGGTTCAAATTGAGTTGAATCGAATTGAAAACCGAGTGAAATACTCGCGTGTGTGTCACCAGTGATCACTTATATCCCATCCTTACTGAGAAGCCATGGTAATATTATTCGTTTAATGTGATATCGTCCAACGTAATTAATCAGCTGGTCCTGAATGAGGGGTTATTTTATTTTTAGTTCAATCAATGACGATTTAATTCGAAACATTCGTATCCAGTATATGAGGACATTTCACTGGCGTCCTCCGTGTTCAAATGGGATTTTCATGGTCAAAAAATTATTCCATTCCAATAAATCATTCCATTATTTCAAGTCAATTTCAATTATTCGACTTTTCGTTCGTAAACTTAACCTTTGATTCGATGATTTGTGATAAGCTCGAACCAACTCTCCCGTGTGTGGCTGTTTCTGGTTGAAATTGAGAGAATTTATAATAATTTTGAGCAATTGTTTGACCACGTAAATCGCAAATTAAAAATAAATGACCACTATGTTGATTTGCATGTTTTTTTCTCTTTCGTTTTCTCAATATTACAATTGAAGACCAGGCTAACCGGAAATTTGACTGCGAGAGTTAACTTCGCTATTTGTACGGTAAAATCATAATCAAAATTATGTTATGATATGTACGATATCATTCAGTCCTGTCACACATTATCTACTCCTAAAGGACATTTGGAATAACCTACGTTCCCACAATGTTTTGATTATGATTACATTCCGGATATGTAATCTTAGTTGATCATATCGAAGCGTGAATTCCAGAAACTTTTTATGTATAGCAAACGTATTTTTGTGTGTAAAAATAATTTCCGAAATTCTTTTCATGTGAGGTAATTTTACCACCCAAACGATCCCCTTTGTAAGTTAAGTATAACATATAACGAATTTTACCCTCTGTCAGACGAAATATTTCGAAGTCTGCATACGATCAATTCTAATCGTCATCACTGACTTATTCAGCTACCAATCTCCTTCAGATGCCTATTGTTTGGCGCCACTTTAAAGGGCATGAAATGACTCTATTGGTCTTGTAGGTTCAATGGCCAGCTTAACGGAAGCATAAAGTACAATAACTCTGTAATTCAATGTGGCCTAGTAAGGTTCAATAATTACAAATCGTCCATGGACAGAATTTCAGCCATTAACAGTCGCAACCAAAACCTAGAAACAGAGGTGTAACATTGCCGTATAACTCATTTCTATGTTTTATTTATTGTGATTTTATCCATGATTTATTGCCTTTGTTTTGCAATTGTTTTGTCTAAAATACTTTGTTTCTACTGTGATAATCGTAATTATTTATGTTTTTGTCGCCCATCGTCTAGGCGGCTACGTCGCCATCTTCGCGCGAACAAGCTGGACATTTTCGAGCTATATGTTCAATAAAAAAACTGTTATAACCTGTAATCATGTTGCCAAAAGGTTAAAATTTTTATTACTGTGATTCTATTATGTGATATTACTTCTCATTGCACCTTGATAATGCTTCAATTCAATATTTCATTTGTCTAGACGAACTGCTACGAAATTCTCGACTCACGCGCTTGCAAGTTATGTATCTTCGAGAGTAATTCTATAATAAATCGACTTTCAGCTCTCAATAAGTTACCGAAGAATTAGAATATGATTTTACTTTGTCGTGATATATCATATTATCCATTATTTTTAAACACAGAGGATGTTAACAGCCCATTTCGTGTACATTGTAAACGATGTATTTTCGTGAAGTTATTTTTAATCGAGTTTCCACTCGCATGCAAATTGTGTGTGCTCAGTGTGAGTGGGTGGGGTCCGAGTGTTTCGACTTGATTTCGGAGAACCAAATCTGGGCTACTGAGACTCAGCCGTAGTTGTGGATATACCTCACAAGCTGAACCGACTCATTGGACGCTTGATAAAACCAGGTGTGCGCAAGAGATCAACTGACGGACTAAATACGGCGTAGGCAGTGTTCTTAGTTAGTCCCAGGTGCTGGCGGAGTTTCGGTGCGGCTAATAACCGTTCCTTGTGAATCTTCGTGTCGTAGTGGCTAATAACCTCTGCGCTCGCGTATTTTGTCAGCGGCTTATCGAGGGCTCGTATCCCTCGATAGTCGTGCTGTTGGAGAGTAACTGCCACCTAACATTAGTTTTTTTTGTAGTAGTGTATTAGGGCTCGTACCCCTGATAACCACAGTTGGATATTGGCATCTCGGTGCGGCTCGAACCCATATCATTTGCTGTCTACTTTTTAATTCTCAGCAGTGTATTTGGGCTCGTACCCCTGGTAACTGCGACTGGTCTTTGGCATCTCGGTGCGACTCAAACCGTATCATTTGCTGTCCACTTTACTTTATTCTCAGCGGTGTATTAAGTCTCGTACTCGTACCGTTGTCGACGTTGTACCCCTGAGTTGCAATCCTTTCTCCTGGAGCTTTTAAACTTTAGTAGAATAATAAATTGTGCGCTCTTGTATGAAGGATTTTGTATATCGCCTGAAAATCACCTGTGTAGTAAAGTGTTGCAAATTACCCACTGCTATCTGTCAGACCGTAAAGATTAGGTAGGACCGGCTCTAACGTGTGCGTTGAATTGGTTATAGCCGTCAGATACGATGCCGATCCCGACTTGCGTCCTGGTGCCTCTTTTATAGGATTTTGACTCCGACGCCAGGATGAGTTGCCTGCGATAGTGGTGAAATTTAAATTTGATTACTTGGTGAAATATCGTGATTTGTTATTGTAGTGTTATGCCACGCGTAGGTATTTACTTTCGTTTTCTGTTGTAGGATGTAGGTGCCACTAGGAAAGAGTGGAAAAGAACAAGAGGTGGCGCAGAGTGGCCAGAAAGAAGAAGGGGAAAAGGAAAGGACAGTAGAAGATGAAAAGGCGCATTGCGCATAATTGGGTTAGTTATCGGTTTTAGGGGTTTTGTTGGGGTTGGGGGGGTGGGAACCCGTCTGGGCTTTGGTTAGTTGTGCGGAGTTCTGTGGGCTTGATTGTGGTTCAGTATTTGCTTATGGTGTATTGATAGTGCTGTACTTAATGGGCAATGTCTTGATATGTGCTCAATATGTTGTGAGCTTCGCTCTCATGTTACGGTCATCAGCTTATTATTCTTGTTAGTTTACTCCATTCGTTGATGATATTGGCTATGATGATGATGACGAGCGGTGGAACGCTTAGGACTAGGGTTAGTCCAAGGTCATGTCGGGCGTCGCTGTCTGTCTGAACCATTCACACCCCGGCGTGGTCATTTACACCTACCGCCAGGGTGCAGCATGGTCCGCTGTGTATTTATGTGTATAGTGGTGGGGTGGGCGACGTGGTGCTAGTGTTGTTTGATGAATCGTTATTTGTAGATGGGGGGAGGCGTTGGGCCCAATGCCAGCAGCTTGGAGCTTCGGAAACGTTGATGTTCTCTATAAGTGATGTTCTGTGGAAAGGTGAGTTGGTTGAAAAGTTCGGGTTCGTAGATCTCCATTTTGCGCCAGATGTAGCGGGCGTGTTCGTGCAGAACTGTATTGATCGTGGGTATATTGCATCGTTCGTGAAGAGTTTGAGAGGTGATGAACTCATACCAGTGGGTGTTGGTTATGAATCTGAGGGCTCGGTTTTGTACTTTTTAGAGCTTGGATATTGCCGATCGGGATAGAGTGTGTAGCGGTATGGTGGGGTAAATTAGTGATGACCGGACGAAGGCCATATATAGTCTGTGTTTCAGGCGAGGAGGAAGATTCACGAATCTGTAGAGTTTTTGTAGGTTGTTTCGGGCTATGTTTTGACGTGCTGTGATTTGTGCACTGTATCCGTGAGTTGTTATTTGTAAACCCAGAACTGTGCCTTTATTTGCGTATGGGAAATGCTCGTCGTCGATGAATATGTCAGATGTGTTTTTGCGGCCAATAGGTATAATTTTGAATTTATTTGTGTTGGTCTCTATTTTCCATTTCTTTTCGAATGCGTTGATTTGTTGTATAGCGTGTTGTGTTTGATGGGCTGCATATTGATGGGGGTATCTTCCTGCAGTGATTTGGGCGATGTCGTCTGCAAAGGCAGTATAGTCGGTGTTTGGTATTGGTGGTGGTATATCGTGTGTGTAAAAGCTATATAACGTGGGTGAAAGGCAAGCACCCTGGGGGACTCCCGTTTGCAAGTCAAAGGGAGGGCCCAGGTATGTCCCTATCCTAATGGAAGCTGTTCTGTCTGTGAAGAAATCAATCAGTGTTTTCGTGAATGATGGGTGCAGGTTGAGTTGAGAGATTTTGTAGGCTAGGCCGGTGTGCCACACACGGTCGAAAGCCTTGGCAACGTCACGTAGGATCAGGTCTATCTTGTGCTTTTGTGCGGAGTGTATAGCAAGGGTCTCGTGAAGTGTAGCCAATGCGGTGTGCGTGCCTCTATATTTCCGGAATCCGTGTTGTCTCGGGTTAAGTATGTTGTGTGTCTGGAGGTGGCTGTATAGTCTGTTGTTGAGTATTTTGTCTAGTAACTTGCCTTGAATGTCTAGGAGGGAGATTGGTCTGTAGTTCTTTACTTGGTGTTGTGATGTGTTTGGTTTTGGGATGGATATCATTATTGCGTGTTTGAGTGAATCCGGAAAGTAACCGGCGGAAATACACTGATGGAAAATATAAAGAAGGTATTGGATCATGTTCCGAGGGAGATTCTTGAGTTGCAGGAAGGTTATCCCGGTGGGACCAGGTGCTTTTTGTTTGAAGGTGCGAAGTGATTGATTGAGTTCGGCCGTAGTGATAGGTGGGAAAGTTAGAGGGTGTAATCTAGACAGGTCTCCTGTGTGGTAAGGTGATGTGTGTTGACTGATGTTGTTCATGTGCTCTTGGATGGTATTGATGTGATCGGTGTTGAAATCATCGTTGTCGGTCTCAGTGAATATGTTTTGCCAGTGTTGTCTAAATATGGGTTCTTTCTCTTGGGGAGTGTCTAGTTGAGTGTTTTCGTGTTTGAGGTATGGGGCTGACTGTTTCGTATTAGAACCAAGCATCCGTTTGACTGATTTCCAGAATTGTTTGAGGTCTTGCTGGAGCTCGAGTGTGGTGATGAGTTCCTGCCATGTTGTTGTTTAGAGGCGTTGATAAGCGGTTTGGAGTTGTGTTCGCAGAGCTATAAGTTGGCGGTTGAGAGCTATTGAAGGGTCATGTGTTGCTATGTGTTGCAGAGTAGCTTGATACTGTGTCTGGATTAGAAGAGTTTCGTGTGTCGGTTTTATACCGGGGATGATGCGGTGTGCGATGCTGGGGACGGCTCTCTCTGTCGCGTCTTGAATTAATTTCATCCAGTTTTCAAGGTAACAGTCTATTTCCTCGAGGGTAGGGTCAGGCATAGAGGGTACTGGATGGTGCGAAAGTAGCTCTTTGTATTGTGTCCAGTTGGCTCTGAAGAATGATTTACGTTGTCGAATTGGGATCTGTATTGGATTGGCGGAGATGGTGCCGATGATTGGAATATGATCCGATGGGGTGATTGGTCCGGGTTGTAGATGAATATTGCGGAAGGCTCTGTTGTTATGGAGAACTTGATCTGGCGACGTAGTGCTTCTATGGGTGATGAGAGTAGGGAAATAGGGGCCTATGTGGGTGATTTATCCCTGTGCTATTAGGGAGTGGAGCTGCTTTCCTGAGTGATTGGTACTTGCATTCCCCAGCGATGGGTTACTAGCATTTAAGTCTCCTCGCATATTTTGCTCTCCGCACATTTTAGCTCTTTCCGCATTCAATTTGTCAATTCGTTTAGTACTTGTGTCGCAACTCTGTAAAATCGTTAGTTTTGATTTGTTTTGTTTCAATTTGCTGTTTATTATTAATACACTGAATTAAGCTTCTTGTTTGAGTCAGCAATCCGTTCAGTCCAAGCTTTTGCTAATCAATCCAATAGGGAAGTAAGTTGCATCTAATTCCCGGTAATTGGTGGACGTGGCAATTGGACCATCCGAACTTTTGAAGTTGACGCGAGATAAGTTGAAAAACTTATCTCAGGCATCGACGATAATTCGGTTTATTCTGAAAAAATGTTTGAAAATTATCGCTTGCCTTGATTGATATAATAGGGCTTTGCTCATGATATCCATGTTCGGCACCGATGACTTCGCACGAGTTGGGTTCTTGGATTAGGAATTGAAACTTTGCAAAGTATACCGTTCCCATTTCCAGCACAGAGAAAATTGATAATTAGGATTAAAATTAGGGGATAAAACTTTATTTACTGTCAAGAACTAAATTTTAAACAGACTGCAAGACTGCTTCATATCATTATTTGCAAGCTTAAAAATACATTTGCTACACGTAACAAGTTGTTGAAATTTATGCTTTTTAATAATCCAATCAGCTCGCATGTCCGGAATTTAATAATTTTCAGTGACATTGAGGGGCCGTAGGCTATTCAAAATGTCATTTGAAACGATATGTCGATCATTGGACTATGCGAAATTGTACAATCACTATACCATTCATTTATTTTGATTAGAATTTTACCGTACGATGAGCCAAGTGAACTCGTGCAGGTAAAATCCTGGTCAGGCCGCTCTTGAACTATAAAGTTCATCACGATGTGTCGCGAGCTGAAAGTTGGAACGCTATGAGAAAAAAAGCATTGTTCATAAAAAACGTGGTCATTTATTTTTACGATTTGAGTTGTCAAATGATTGCTCTACATTTATATTAATTCTATCGAAATCAACAAGAAAATCTCACAAGTGAGAGTTAGTTCAAGCTCATTACAAATAATCAAATCAAACGTCAACTTACCATAAAGAAGTCGAATAATTAAAAAAATGGTTTAGCGAACATGGAATGGTTTGAATGGAATGATTTAACCCGAGTTTTGACTATAAGAATCCCAGACAAACACGGAGGACGCCAGTGAAATTCGCTCATACTGGATACAAATGTTTCGAATTAAATCTTCATTGATTGATCCAAAAATAAAATAACCCCCACCCATTTAGTAATATTACCATGGCTTCTCAGTAAGGCTGGGATAAATGGTATATAAGTGATCACTGGGGACATACGTGCAATAATTTCACTGGGCTTTCAATTCGGCTCAACTCAATTTGAACCATAATTGTATCCATTTGACAGCAAAATGATGGCAATTATGAGTAAAATAATTTCGATTAATGTAGTTACCTCAGTCGTTCAAATGCTTAGTTTAGCACAACCCAGGTTTCAATGAATTTTATTCATGACACCCTTACTCGGGAAAACTCACATTCACCTAACACTTCTTGGGTTCTGTTATTACGCATTAATATGATGGCTACCTTTGGAGGACAAGTGATATTCCCCGTCTTGATTTCGGCCAATATTATAAGCAGATTCAGAAGTGATTTTTGCGTGCTTAAATCCCACGAGGCATTTCGATTGTTCTTTTTGGACACATTTCGCTCAGTTTGTAAAGTTTTCCATGTGAATGCTTGTTTTCGATATGAGATTCCAAGCCAGATTTCAAGCTACATGTGTGTCCACATTGCTGACACAAAAAAGGCTTTTCGTCTGTATGCATGGCAGCTATGTGGGATTTCAGTTGCTTATTTTGTTTACAGGCGTAATCACATTGCTAACACTTGAATGGCTTTTTATCTCCATGTTTAACGGCTATATGAACTTAAAGGTTGTCTCTTCTACTACTCGAGTACTCACATTGCTGGCACTTGAATGGCTTTACACCACAATGTTTGGTGGCTATGTGGCGCTGCAGGTGGCCATTTCTACTACTGGCGTACTCACATTGCTGGAACTTGAATGGCTTTTTATCTTCATGTCTAGCGGCTATATGAACTTGCAGGCTGTTTCTTCTACTACTCATGTACTCCAGCAGCGCACGCAGTTTAAAGTCGCTGTTCTGACGTTCCGCTGCCTCCATGGTTTAGCACCACCTTATCTCGCTGAAGGCCTGCGGCGCGTGTCGGATCTGCATGCCTTCTAGAAGGCGACTGCGTTCCTCGTCGAAGGCTGACCTCGTCGTCCCGTCCTCACGTCTGTCCACAGTCGGCGACAGAGCGTTCCCGGTCGCTGCGGCCAAAACATGGAATGGTCTGCCAGCATCGGTGACATCTGCTTCTTCGCTGCCGTTGTTTCGTCGACGCCTAAAAACAGAACTTTTCCGTAGAGCCTTTGAATCTTAGACCTAGCCGTCATCTAATCTATTATGTATATTACTGGTTTAGCATAGGTGTTGTTTGTTCTAGCATAGACGTCGTCAGTCTTGGCATATGTCCTTTGTTTTAGCATAGACGTCATCTGTTTTTATCCTCTCGTGTCTTTTTTAGCCACTTGTAACGTGCCCTCGAAGTTCGATCCGAACGAGACGCCACGACAATCTCTTCGTGGAATAATAATAATAATAATACTCACATTGCTGGCACTTGAATGGCTTATCGTCACAGTGTTTATCAGCTATGTGGCGCTGTAGCAGGTCATTTCTACTACTCGAGTACTCACATTGCTGACACTTGAATGGCTTCAGATCACCGTGTTTATCAGCTTTGTGGTTCTGCAGAAGGAAATTTCCACCACGGGCGCATTCACATTGCTGGCACTTGAATAGCTTTTCTTCTCCATGTGAGGCAGCCATGTGGGCTCGCAGGTGGTGGTTTCGACGACTGGCGTATTCAAAATGCGGACATTTGTGAGGTTTTTCACTACTATTCCTTCCAGCCATTTGAGACTGCGGGTTTCTTTTGTGAACGATAGTGTGCTCACAATGTGGAAACCTGAATGAATTTTCTCTTACATGTTTAACTGTCATGTGACTTTTCAATTCTTATGCGGTTGAACAATAGTAATCACATTGCTGACAAAAATAGCCTCTTTCAGGCTTCTCCGACGATAATTCGGTTGATTTCGACGAAATGTTTGCATGTTTATCGCTTGCCTTTGTCGCTATTACCGCTTCTCCCATGATTTGAATATTTGGCACCGATGACTTCGCATGAGTTTGATTTTTGGACGAGGAATTGAAATCTTGAAAGTCAAGACCATCCGGTCGTTCGAATGGGAGTCCGTTTTGACTTGGTGCTGGATTTCCATCATACTGAGGGAAAAAAACCTTGTTAAAAATCAGCAGCATGTGAAAGCGAGCCCTGGTCAACAAATTCTGCCTCCATCGAAGCATGCTGGGCCCATTTCCAGCACAAAAATGGTTTAGGATTAGAATTGAAATTTGGAGGAAACCTAATGTACTTCCAATGACTTAATTTGAAGCAGACTACAAATGCGCTGTGAATATTCATCAAAATGGCTACAACTTAACCTTTTGAAATTATTTGACTATATAATGGCGAGACTTTTTAATTAAGGCCCATAATGAATAGAATGGCCTCTAAACACTGGCGTATTGCGAACAGATGAAACGATGTGCGTTTTTATTATAATTTTTCCTTCAATCTCGTCCAACGGGATTTTCAGCTCATGAATATATCATTTTTGTATATACTTTTTATAAAATAATTTAGATCCGCCGAATGATTTGTTCCCCACCACGTTAACAACTTTTACACACTACGCTATCATTTTCAAGCTTAATGCTTAATTTTTATGATGTGGGACGAAAAGATAATAGCAAATTTTATCTTTCCATTTCAGTAACGCATGCGGATTCACATTTGAATCATCGGTGATGGAATCACCGATGTGATTCCATCATATTTGCAACGTCGCAGTCTCATTAAATGCCAAAAGATTTTTAAATTTCATATAAATTAGTTTCAAAATTAACCAAAAATGCTTTCCGCACTAGTAAAATACTCTTGATTTAGCCTTACCACTTTGCGAAAATGCTTTGTTGCAACGCTCGAGGAGTCTTGTTCAAAACTCGCGATGTCTTCAGGGGATTTTGGTCTTTGATGCGAGTTCCAGAATGATGAGAGGCTGAGTTGTCAGCAGTTTCACCGCCGGCTAGAAAATATGGGTTCAGTCATAAACTTGGTTCGAAATAGACATAAAAATATACATAAATATGAAACGAATCAAAGCTTGAGCAAGGGGATGACAGAAACTTGAATGTATGTCTCCTGAGGCGAAATTGAGGAACCTACAAAAATTTAACCAATTAAGAAATAGTAGTAAAAGTAGTACTGATACAGTATTACTATGAACTTATGAGTTCAACATGAAGCATTTACATGTGTTATCATTAGTAATGATTACAATTTGAAAAATACAGTGAGGTCAGACAGTGTGTCTCGATTTATCTCTTGTATTTATATTATTGAGAACTGTCTCTTCCAAACCGGAAAATTACCTAACCTGTACGTTCGGTTCTGTCTGCTTGTGTGGCATTTATTCCGCACGCGTAATTTCTTTCCACTTAATAATGGGATCAGAGTCCGCACCAAGAACCGGCGCTCTGAAATGACTGATAGCTATCTACACCCAACATCGGGGCCGTCAACTGAACTATATGTATGCTGTCCACATCCAACTCTCGTACCGTGATTGGTTCTATAAGTACCAGGACCACACACAGTACTCGCATCGTTATTTGTTGCATGGTAATCTGGTCCACACCGTGCACCCATAAATTAAAATTGGTCCCCATACTCTTTAGGGATTTGAATTTGTTCATAGATCAATTCGGGTTGATTTGTTTCAGAGGCAGACTCAGCCGTTGCAAGCATTTACCGTATGACGCAGTGAACCAAATATTAATTTAATTGATTTTAATTAACGTAGAGTTTTGTTAGGATTTTCTATAGATATTTGAATTTTATTTGTAATAACCGTACAGTTTCTTTACGACTTTCCATAGATACATAAATTTAAAAGTAATTACCTATCAGTTTTGTTGGGATTTACCATAGATTCTTAAATTTTTGTAGTAATCACCGTAGAATTTCACGTAGATAATTCAATTTCAGTAGTAATTAAAGTAGAGATTTGTTGGGATTTTACATAGATACTGAAATTTTCGTAGTTATTACCGTAGAGTTTTGTTAGGTTTTTATTTGATACCTAAATTTTGGTAGTAGTTACCGATTTTAGTAGGAATTACCGAAGCATTTCGTCAGGATTTTCCATAGATAATTAAATTTCAGTAGTAATTACCGTAGAGTTTTGCTAAAATTCTCCATAGATACGTAAATTTCCGTAGAAATTAACGTAGAGTTTTGCGAGGACTTCCCAGAGATAAATAAACTGCTGTAGTAATTAACGTAAGGTTTTGTTAGGATTTTTCATAATTACTTAAATTTCGGTAGTTATTACTGTTTTGTTTTGTTAGGATTTCCCATAGATACTTAAATCTTAGTAGTAATTACCATAGAGTTTCGTTAGGACTTCCCTTAGATACTTAAATTACAGTAATAATTACCAAAGTGTTTTTTGAGGATTTTCCTCAGATACTTAAATTTCAGTAGTTATTCCCATAGAGTTTGTTAGGATTTTCCATAAATACCTAAATTCTATTAGTGTTCAACGTGGCGTTTCGTTAATACTTTCCATATAATATTGAATTAAGTAGTAATTAAAAGCGAGTTTTGTTATGATTTTCCAGAGATACCTAAATTTTTGTAGTAATTACGGAAGAATGTCATAAGAATTTTCAATTGATACTTAAATTTCAGTACAATAGTAATTTGTTTTCGGTCTTTCCATATATATATTAGTTCGGTCTTTCCATATATACTTCAATTTCTGTAGCAACTGCCGTAGAATTTAGATAGGATTTTTCATTTCAGTAGTAATTACCGCAGGGTCTTGCTGGGAATTTTCAGAGATAATTAAATATCAGTATCGCTGAAAATTTAAACACTGAATTTAAAATAATACTGAAATTTATAATAATATTCATGTTTCATATTTCCGTCTCTTGCCAAAATGGGAGAGGCTCTCTTCCAGATCGGTGATAAGGTCAATAAAATAGCAGAATTTATTTCAAATATTTCTATGCAAATGATTATAGCCAAACTAAGATCAGCTTTGGCATTTCCCGCTTGATATGCGAAGAATCTGCATATACTGTATATAGCTCTCATAAGAGCCCTAAGCTCGAAGCAGTCCACTTACTAAAACGCACAAGAAAACGGATCTTCACCTATGCTACTCGGTCGTTTGTTATCAACAAAGAACAACAATCAGACAGAAATATATGAGATTTTCAGCGCAAGACCTACCACAAACATAAAAACTGTTTTTCTGAATATGAGAAAAAGAACAGTGGGAGGTTAAAGAAGTAGGTGTGTAAAAAATGAATATATAGATGATATAAAAACAGCAGGGAGCAACCTAAGCCAAACATGGCAGTAAATACTCCAAAAGCTTCCAAGCCAATCCAACCTACCCAAATTTAACCCACCTCCTACCCTAACAAAATTTAGAGCCGAGGGCGGCTCTGGATTAAGTAACGCCTAGGACTCGGGGAGCATAGTCCACAGCTTCCCTATGTCCGCTTTTTGGTCTACATACCGGTCTCCGAATCAGACAGCTACCAGAGCCTGGTCCTTATTCTGCCAACTCTTGCCCTACTCTCAGGAGACGGTAAAGTCAGCGAAGAGGTTCTGAATAGTCGCTGATTGCGATCAGTTGGCCAACTGACCCAGAATAACTTTTACGCGAACATAGGAACTCTTGGGCGGAGGCTGGCAAAGAACCCCGACTGCGGTAATAACGCCTTATGAAAGACCAGAAAGATAAAATCCTGAATTATCTCACCCAGATTGATACGAAAGAAATACGAAAAGAACTAAAACTCGAATAATATGAAGAAATAAGTAACGTGGAAAAATAAAAAGACTCGGAACCTTACACAAAATCCCCTGTCCGGGTTTAAATCAGGCTCCACTCTTCCGAGTTATATCAGAAACCGATAAAACCTAGAATTATCTACAGATGGCCCAAAGTTCTTTCAAAGGTCCTGAAATTTATCCCATCGCCGGGTGAACAAAAGTTTTTTTACCTAGCTCATGCACTGGCGGATTTCAGATGAAGTATAAAATTAAGAGCTCACTCTCAAAATAGTAAAAGAGACGCAATACCATCCGTAACGAAATCAAACTGGAATCCTCCCATATTTGAAAGCATGTCACCGAAAATTAGTTTACCAAAACTAAATTTGAGCCAAAGAGATTACAACTCAGAGAATTAAAAACAACTTCTCCCACAGGGAGATACTTGCGCTGAAGTCCCTACAAGACGATCAAAATAACATTATCATAAAACCAGCGTATAAATGACCCGTAATCGTAATTCTATACCAGGAGGAGTAGGAGGAATATACCTGTCAAGAAGCATCTCATGACTAAACACTACAAAAAACTACAGTACGACACAATGGACATGCTTCACCAAAAGGTTCAGCTGAAGTGCTGGGATATTATAAACGCAGAACAAATAAATTCAAAGACTTGTGCATTCCTAATACAGAAACGGGAAGAACTGAGGACTCTAACCACATGTACGCTGCCGAAAATACGCATGAAAATACAGAATGATGAAAAGTGTGTGGAAAAACCTATAACATCGATTTGTGGTGGAATTTATGAAAGATTGAGTGAACTTTCGGATTAATTTTTGTTGCCAATCGTAAAATATCAAAAGACATATTTGAGAGACTGTCATGAACAGCTATATATATTGAAAACTCTAAAATTGGGCCTTAACGTCCTTCTAGTACCAATAGACTTTGGGTCCATGTGAGAGGAGCGACTCTCCAATGGTGTAATGGGCTAACATTCCATTAGGAGAATCAATGAACGTAACTCTGAAGGCCTACGATGCCAGTGTTTTCCCTTATAAATTAGAATGATCAATACGATGGACTTGGGAGAAATCCTAGAGCTGATTCTTGAAAACAAATTAATGGAACATTCTATAAGTAAGAGATTAGCTTAGCCCGGGGGTTAAATGCTCGCCCGGGATTTATGATATATACCTACACTCATTGGAAAGAAACTTTGTAGACCAAATTTCCAAAATTATTATGTATCGGCGGTACAAAGGTGACAATTTCATCCTGAACAAAGCAGGTGAGGATGATCTCAAAAGCTTCTTAGAAAAATAGGCATGATTCACGAGTCATTAAAATTTACAATGAAAATCAGCAATCAGGAGCTAAACTTTCTTTAACCTCACAATATATAAAGAGGAAAACTTCCGTAAGACTGGACTTATGGAAACTAAAACTTATTTCAAACCTACGGTTTCGTGTGTCATTTGCACGTCTACGATTTGACACACGACTACGATCGTGTGTCAAATGACTAAGATTTCGTGTGTCATTTGACTCTTATATTTTTTCCCATGAAACTACCCAAAATAGCTCCTATTTGGCGGCTAAATAGAAGATGCGGCTCAGTGTAGATTCATCTCTACACTGAGAGCTTATATTTGTTTGGCTAGCGTCGCGTAGCCGGTGCGCCGAATTCTGTCATATTAGGTGGTTGTGTGGAGCCGCCGCTCATGAATGCCTCGAATCTACACTGTATACGGTTAACTGGCCCAACTCAATTTGGTTAATTGTTTCAACTCAATGCTGTTCTTTGGTCAATAGCATTGTTAACGAGCGACGTCTATACCATTCAATCACAGAAGAAGTTGGTCATAAAATCGAAGATTTATTCTGGTGGTACCGCGCGCAACACAAAACAAACACTGCATTTCTATGTAGTTGCCGTCTCCGTAGCTGAGTGGACTGAGGCGCCTGCAGTCTTGGCAGAGGTTCGAATCTCGGCGGGCGACTCATAGTTTCTTCAACCAGAGTTTGATAGAGGTGAGAGCAAAGAGTGTGGTTTAATGATGATTGTACATACCAATATAAATAGTGTAATAAATATGTGTATAAAACATTGAATATGTGACTAATTCCGCTGTGAAGGAGAAAAGCGTTGAAATCGGATAGAGACGGAGAAATATAGTTTTCATAATTTTGGTAGGGAGGCGGCCATGGATTAGACTGGGATCGACCGGAGGAGTAGAATATGTTAAAATAATTTCATCAGGCGCTGGAAACTGACAAGGATATGGCAGAGATTCTGAAAAGAAGGTCTCATTCTCCGTAGATTTTTTCGTGTTCGTACGTTCGTTCGAAATACCAAGGTGTTTCGAAATTTCCGATTTGGAAACACTTGGACTTCTCTGAAATGCTTTGGTGTCTCGCTTTGGGCAAGAAAGAGAGAGGCATTGAAAGAGAGAGGCCTTGAAACACTTAAGTGTCTCATGACAGTGGTCAAATTTCTCTCAGTGTAGTCCGAGAGTTGCAACCGAAACCGGAACGACTGCCGCGTTTAAATTTTGACAGGGCAGTTCACAATTAGTGAGTACAGTTCGCAATATAGTTCACAATTAGTGAGTACAGCTCGTAATATAGTTCACAATTAGTGAATACAGCTCGTAATATAGTTCACAATTAGTGATTACGGCTCGTAATATAGTTCACAATTAGTGAGTACAGCTCGTAATATAGTTCACAATTAGTGAATACAGCTCGTAATATAGTTCACAATTAGTGATTACGGCTCGTAATAAAGTTCACAATTAATGAGTACAGCTCGAAATATAGTTCACAATTAGTGAATACAGCTCGTAATATAGTTCACAATTAGTGATTACGGCTCGTAATAAAGTTCACAATTAATGAGTACAGCTCGTAATATAGTTCACAATTAGAGAGTACAGCTCGTAATATAGTTCACAATATGTGAATCCAGCTCGTAATATAGTTCAAAATTAGTGACTATATATACAGCTTGTAATATAGTTCACAATTTGTAAAGCAATAAATATCCAGTTTTCTATCTCTGACTTCGATAGTAAAATTTATTTATCTGAGACCAATTTGCTTATACCGTCAGATAATTATGCTGAGTGTAAGTCTAACTTTGTAAACAAGTGGTCTCGGTATCTATCAAAAGATTATAGATTAGATAGAGAAAAATAGTGAAACGGACTATTGAATGCATTTCACGCTTAACATTTCAAATTATTCACGTGATATCAACTCCATATTTAACGCTGGAATAGTCATGGCGAAAATATTTCGAATGATTCCTCTCTCGAAATTATGTAATTAAATAATGCAAGTATATGCCACTGCCGTAATGATTACATCGTTCCGTTAACCACTTCATTTGAACGCGAAGCTATATTCCAGTGAACGGTCGCGCAAACAAACTTACCTTATCCATAACGACGAGCCATCATATATGCAACAACTAATATATAGTTATATATAATATATAAAATAACAATAATAACATTTTCATCGAGAAACTTCGATACTTATCAAGCATTTTGCCGTAGCCGTTACTCTGAGCTGAAGCGTCGTTCGTTATATGGATATACTTGTGTCATTAGAGGAAATTAAAATTTACAATATGTCAATTATATGTCTCTTGAAATGACTCGTGCACTCCTAGCGTATTTCTTTACATATAAATAATAAGTTATATATAGTTATATGTAATATATAGAATAACAAGTTCGATACAATAAATGGAATAAGGATTATTAATCAAAGTAATAGTATTGCTGGCTCTTACTTAGGCGCTCAGCCTACGTGACCCAGTTAAAATGTTGAGCCGAGACCGGCGCCGGGTTTAGCCGGGCTGGTCGCGCTTAAGCAGGATGGAGCCGTGAAACTATAACCGGCCATCTATCCCTAAAACGGCGCTGCGCCATGGCTAATATAGAGACAAATTCTAACAGCTCGGCAGAGCCGGAACTCTGCGTTGTTGCAGCGCTGGTACTTGGATTGCCCGGCAGCGAGCTGAACAGAGCTGCTAAGCAGGCCGTGCATGGGGGGGGATTTACGGTCATTCACGCGTTGCCAAAGCGAGATATCAATCAGTTTATAATGAGAAGGTTTTCTAACTTGGATTTACAGAAAACGCGTTAATAACAGTAAATGTGAGAGCAAAGAAAATACCAAGGAAATTCACAACTTTTTCAAAGAAAATGTGTAAGCCAGCACCATCATCAATTTATAAAATTGATCGAATTTCACTGCGTTTCGGTGCTGGTCTCCGAAACGTTTTCATTGAAGGCATGGTGAATTAATTTGGCGCTTTCTTTGCATTAAAACTCTTAGAGAACTTGCGATTTCAATAGACTAATGATTTGCGTACGTTGTTAATTTTCCTATCAAACTATCGAATGACATGAAGCTAATGCAAAAAGATAAATTACTAAACAAATTTAGCTCTAATACTCACTTACATCTAACTGACGGGATCATACGAATGGCTACTTTGTTCATGTTTTACAATTAGTGCATTATGAATAATATCTATCAAGTTCAACCACAAATATAGCTATTCCTCGATTTGCTAGATGATGGCGAGTCATTTGTTCCGTATTATAGTTAAGTAGTTCATAGAGCCTAGCACGGTAAGGTGTCCGCGCGGTCAACTGGTACAGGCTTGAAGTACGTCGCGGAGAAGCTGCATTCGAATCTAGCATTTATCTGCGAATCCAGCATCCAGCAGCGTTAATCTGCGAGTTTCAGCAGATTAATGATTTGAGTGCGTTGTTAATTTTCCTATCAAACTATCGAATGACATGAAGCTAATGCAATAAGATAATTCACTAAACAAATTTAGCTCTAATACTCACTTATATCTAACTGAAGGGATCATACGAATGGCTAATTTGTTCATTTCTTGAAATTAGTGCATTATGAATAATATCTATCAAGTTCAACCACAAAGATAGCTATTCCTCGATTTGCTAGATGATGGCGAATCATTTGTTCCGTATTATAGTTAACACGTTGACTACGATTGCTTCATCTTGTACTATTATTTCATTATTTGTACTTTTTTTCAGCAGGGTTGCATGGCGGTCATTTTTTACGGACAAATTCCGTGATTTAGTTTTTCTCAATTGCGTTGGCCGGCTAAATTTTATGATAGGGGTACTTCCTAATTAAATTTTAAATGCTGCAAAAAGAAAATAAATGGAATTTTTATAGGGGAACCTACAAATAACTAGTATACATTGAATTATCGGCCATTTTTGGCCTTTTTTATTCTCGGATTTGGCCGATTTTAGGCAACCTGAATTATGTACCACTACCTCCTGGAGAAATACATTTCGTGGTACGCATATGTACCAATACGTAGTCAACGTGTTAAGTAGTTCATAGAGCCTAGGCTGGTAAGGTGCTCGCGTGGCCAAGCTGGTACAGGCGTGGACTACGACGCGGAGGATCTGCGTTCGATTCTCGGAGCTGCCGTCGACGTTTTCAGATATTTCATAGCGGTGAGTAGTTTGATGTGCATGTTTCCTCGATAATTGAATTTGTTAGTTTCTAAATTACGTTGCTAATGTCAATACGATGTGAATGTCAAAAACCAATGCCCATACAACCTGTCATGGCAAGAGAAAAGTCTATATGATCTCAGAGAAAGGGAAAAATTTTTTAAATAGTTGACAAACGGTAACGTGTAACTGCCGCGTACACTGCCAGAGCCGCCCCAGAGCAGGCGTTGGGCAGGTTTGAGTAGGCGGTGCTCAGTAAGGGCTGCGTGTCGGCAGGACAGAGCATGCCTGGGCAGGTACTCAGAGGTGAATTAGCGCTGCTACGCGGCTGGCGATATCGTCTCTATTTCTGCTCTATCGCGACTCTGTCGCGTCCCTACGGCGGCTCTACAGCCGGCGACGGCCTGCTCTATTCCCTGCCCTAAATTTTAACTGGGGAGCTCCGGCAGGTCTTATCTTATCAGTTGAGATAACAGTCCGCTGAGGAGGGAGGCCCTGTGATGCGTGATCATGTCTTCACATCGCGGTGATATCTATGTCTTGTGAGAGGTTGTGTCTGCAACACGGTGATGTCTATGTCTGGTGAGAGGTTATGTCTGCATCGCGGTGATGTATATGTCTGGTGAGAGGTTGTCTGCATCGCGGTAATGTCTATGTCTGGTGAGAGGTTATGTCTGCATCCGGTGATGTCTATGTCTGGTGAGAGGTTATGTCTGCATCGCGGTGATGTATATGTCTGGTGAGAGGTTGTCTGCATCGCGGTAATGTCTATGTCTGGTGAGAGGTTATGTCTGCATCACGGTGATGTCTGTCTGGTAAGAGGTTATGTCTGCCTCGCGGTGATGTCAATGACTGGTGAGAGGTTATGTCTGCATCGCAGTGATGTCTATGCCTGGTGAAAGGTTATGTCTGCATCGCGGTGATGTCCATGTCTGATGAGAGGTTATGTCTGCTTCGCGGTGATGTCTATGTCTGGTGAGGTAATGTCTGCATCGCGGTGATGTCTATGACTGATGAGAGGTTATGTCTGCATAGCTGTGATGTCTATGTCTGGTGAGAAGTTATGTCTGCATCGCTGTGATGTCTATGTCTGGTGAGAGGTTATGTCTGCATTGCGGTGATGTCTATGTCTGGTGAGAGGTTATGTCTGCATCGCGGTGAGGTCTATGTCTGGTGAGGGGTTATGCCTGCATCGAGGTGATGTCTATGTCTAGTGAGAAGTTATGTCTTCATTGTGGTGATGTCTGTCTGGTGAGAGGTTGTCTGCATCGAGGTGATGTCTATGTATGGTCAGAGGTTGTCTGCATCGCGGTAAGGTCTATTTCTGATGAGAGGTTATGTCTGCATCGCGGTGATGTCTATGTATAGTCGGAGGTTATGTCTGCTTCGCGGTGAGGTCTGTCTGGTGAGAGGCTATGTCTGCATCGAGGTGATGTCTATAGTGAGAGGTTATGTCCGCATTGTGGTGATGTCTATGTGTAGTGAGAAGTTATGCCTGCACTGTGGTGATGTCTGTCTGGTGAGAGGTTATGTCTGCATTGTGGTGATGTCTATGTCATGATATTAGCAGCAATTATTTACTTGATATTAGCAGCAATTATTGAATTGATATTAGCAGCTATTATTGACAGTTCTCCTGTCTGGTGTGACGCAGGCTGGGGGTGCAGGTCGCCTGTCTGGTGTGACGCAGGCTGGGGGCGCAGGTCGCCTGTCTGTTGTGACGCAGGCTGGGGGCGCAGGTCACCTGTCTGGTATGACGCAGGCTGGGGCCGCAGGTCGATTGTCTGGTGCAATGCAGGCTGGGAGCGCAGGTCGCCTGCCTGGTGTGACGCAGGCTGGGGGCGCAGGTCACCTGTCTGTTGTGACGCAGGCTGGGGGCGCAGGTCGCCTGTCAGGTGTGACGCAGGCTGGGGCCGCAGGTCGCCTGTCTGGTGCATATATTAATATAATTTAATATACAGTAATAAAATATAAAATGATAAAATGCAAAATGAAATATAATATATATGACATAATAATACAATATATTATGTTATATTATATTATATCATATTATATGGAATATTTTATGTATAATATTTATTATAATAAAATTATACATAACTATAACCCTATATTGTATTTATTCCAATTAATTTTATATTTTCCTATATTATTACATAATAAATAAATAAATTATTTATAATTAATAGGAGTATAGGATTACTACAATCCTATACTACAATGTAGTATAGGATTGTGGAATGGAATTACAATGATGACGACATATTATTATTCTGATATATCAATTGATAATGATTGCCGTGATGATGGCGCTGTGTCCAATGATTGGCCGCCATCTGAGTGGGCGGTCCATCATCATCGGCCGCCATTTTGTTTAATTTACGGCGGCCATCAGGCACAATCATTACACATCAATAATATAATTATAGTCCATATATTATAATAAAATGAGCTATAGGAATATTGGCCCACAGTTCAGTGGCCGCTGCCCACTCACACATCAATCTTGGCGCGCGTGTCGCCCCCGTAGATGCCGATGTCGGCGTCCGTCCTCACGCCGGCGTCGTGCAGCGCCTGCAGCAGCGGCGGCAGCTCCGCGGCACGCAGCTTGCTGCCCGGCAGCCACAGCGTCCTGAACCTGGGCACACAAATTGCAGTGTCATTCCCCCAGACACACAAACTGCAGTGTCATTCCCCCAGATGCACAACTCCTCCAACTTGGTCGTCCCCCACATTCGCTAACGATCACTAAATGCAAACAAATGATTAGGTCAATAACGATTCAAACGATTTAAATGTATGATTATACGATATATGACTACGATGTACCGTCAAACGGGGTAATAAGGGACGGTTTTGAGCGTTTTTTGTTAATAACTTCTTACCATAAACATTTCAGAAACGAGTTTGGGCTCATTTTAAAGCTCTTTGCATGGGCTATCGAATGGCATCTCCAAAAAATTCCATATGCTATACGTGAGGCGCCAGACGCAAAATAAAAGCGTCCCGAATTACCCCTGGAAACGGGGTAATCAGGGACACTTGCAATAAAACTTAATTTTAAAACGTTTGAAGCATTCAGAGTGTACTCTTCCATTACTAACAGTACTCTGAAGTCCTCCTATTCGTTGTAGATGATGTAGATGTAAAATAAATGACATTTTCTGTGATTTTTTCTTGTTTTTCCTTTATTGATATTATATTACCATATTCATTAATTACCATATAATTGATGTGATATTACAGCATCCATGCCCAGTTAAAATTTAGGGCAGGGAATAGAGCAGGCCGTCGCCGGCTGCAGAGCCGACGTAGAAACGCGACAGGGCAGCGATAGAGCAGAAATGTCCGCTTTAGAGACGATATCGCCAGCCGCGTATCAGCGCTAATTAGCTCCTGAGTACCTGCCCAGGTGTGCTCTGTCCTGCCGTCACGCAGCCCTTAATGAGCACCGCCTGCTCAAACCTGCCCAACGCCTGCTCTGGGGCGGCTCTGGCAGTGTACGCGGCAGTTACGCGTCACCGTTTGTCAACAACGATTTAAAAAAATTTGTTCCTTCTCTCTCTGAGCTCACCTAGACTTCTCTCTTGCAATGACAGGTTGTATTGACATTGGTTAATGACATTCTCATCGTATTGACATTAGCAACATAATTTTGAATCTAACAAATTCAATTATCGAGGAAATATACACATCAAATTACTCACCGCTATGAATTATCTGCAAACGTCGACTGAAGCTCCGGGATTCGAACGCAGATTCTCCGCGTCGTACTCCACGCCTGTACCAGTTGACCGCGCGGACACCTTACCAGCCTAGGCTCTATGAACTACTTAACTATAATACGGAACAAATGACTCGCCATGATCGGGGAATAGCTATATTTGTGGTTGAACTTGATAGATATTATTGATAATGCACTAATTTTAAAAAATCAACAAAGTAACCATTCGTATGATCCCGTCAGTTAGATGTAAGTGAGTATTAGAGCTAAATTTGTTTAGTAATTTATCTTATTGCATTAGCTTCATATCATTCGATAGTTTGATAGGAAAATTAACAACGTACGCAAATCATTAGTCTACTGAAATCGCAAGTTCTCCAAGAGTTTTAATGCAAAGAAAGCGCCAAATAAATTCACCATATCTTCAATGAAAACGTTTCGGAGACCTCGGTATTTTCTTTGCTCTAACATTTACTGTTATTAACGCGTTTTCTGTATATCCATGTTAGAAAACTTTCTCATGATAAACTGATTGAGATCTCGCTTTAGCAAAGCGTGAATGACCTTCAACGTTTCTGTTAGAGTGTTAAAACTGGAAGAGCATATAAAATTCTTACGTAATTCGAAGTATTCAAATACTGACGTGAAATAAATATCACAAATGGCACTGGAAATTGGCCCAAAATATCGTGCTATGCGAATGAACTAGATGGAGGATGAAGTTCATTCTCCCGTCACTGACTCACTGTTTCCAACCCCTACCCCTCCTCCCTCTCTCAAAACCCCCCATGCACGGCCTCCATAGCTGCTCTGCACAGCTCCCTGCCGGACAATCCCAAGTACCAGCGCTAAAACAGCGCAGCGTTCCGTCCCTGCCGAGCTGCTAGAATTTTGTTTCTATATCAGCCATGGCGCAGCGCAGTTTTAGGGATAGATGGCCGGTTATAGTTTCACGGCTCCATCCTGCTAAAGCGCGACCAGCCCGGCTAAACCCGGCGCCGGTCTCGGCTAAAAATTTTAACTGGGATGGACATGCCATTGAGCATCTACAACGACTTTGTCCACTGCAAGCTTCATATCAGCAGCCTTTTAGCATTTCTTCTGTCTCTGTAAGCTTACAGGACGGCTTGTAATTTCACACCATTTTAATTGGGTTAAGTGAATTTACTACAATATAAAAAAGATCGTGAAAAACATACCTGAAACAGAAAGGAATGTTTCAGTGACAACCATCTGTGTTTTGGAGAAATAAATCATAGTTTAGGTCAAGTACTTTTCATTCTATTATGCCCGGTGCACAATTCTATCTATGACATTCTATGCACATTTTTGTGATGACCGATGATGCACTAATTTTTTGATAAATGATTTTTTTTTGCTGAGCGAGGTAAATGATATCGAAATTCTTTGTTGTTAATCAATTTTTTTGTTAACTGGAGCCATTGCTAACTGAGGTTCTACTGAAAATGCGTTTTTAAGGGTATCCCTTATTACCCCGGGGGGGGGGTGTCCCTTAATTATTACCCCGTCGCGCGGAAATGGCTGCCATTTTTTTGGAATGAGGAATTTTTTTGGCAAATTCAGTCAATCGCGTTTTCAAGCCGACACTTGTGTGCAACTTTTATGCAAGTAAAATTTTTTTAATACGGCGAATATTTTTTTTCCTCCAGACCTTAGTAGAAGTACTTATCAAAAATCGGACTTTTCACACTTTTTTCAGCGATTTTTTAGAGATAGTAAATGTTTGATTTCTTGACTAGCTTTATACATAATAGATAGTAAAAATGTTGAAGTTTACGCCATTATTTTTAGTTTTGCAATATTTTGATTAGTTTAGCTGCTACAACCTTTCTACGAAATGTGGGACGCGCGTCCCGATTTACCCCGCCGGTCCCTTATTATCCCGTTTGATGGTATAACTACATGATGTATAGTTATATAAACGATGCATGTATACAACTATACGATATATACTATGCCATGTATAGAATATATGCAGGTGTTATACGGTGTACACTATACGATACATAACAAATGGAACTCAATTTCCCCCGCGGGTGTCGGAGGGCTACACACCTCTTGCCAGGGGGGGCAAGGGAGGTGATGGTGTGGGCCACAGCCCCCCAGGACCCCTCATCCGCCCCCTCCACGACCAGGCCGGGCGGGGGGGAGGGGGGCAGCGGCCACGTGGGGGAGGAGGGACCAAGGGGCGGGAGAGGGCGCGTCCACACCGCTGCGTAGGTCAAATGATGAGGATATTATAAACAAATTATAATCATTATAACATCATTATAATGATGTTATAATCAGAATTAAATGGCGGCCAATCAGAACGATATACTATATATATTTATTACTAAATATGGTACTTCATATATTCAATAGTTCAATAGTTTATATTGTGTGATTGGTGATCATCCTGGTGAATAATCACCAAATATTACAATAAATAATGACTATACAATATATAATTTTACGGCGCCCACGGGCCCAAGGGCGCCGCCCCCCGTGCTGGGCAAGACTCACTGAGGTCCTTGTATGTCCCCCCGAGGGCACTGAGGTCCAGGGGCGCCGCCATGTGGATGCCGAGGCGAGCGTCGCGGGCCACGGACGCGAGGCTGGGGACGCCAGCGGGGCCCACGCAGCCGTAGAACTCCACCAGCCTCACCCTGTCCCCCAGGAGGGTGAGGGGAGGCATGAATATGACCAGCAATCCATTGTAATGGACCAGCAATCCATTGTAACTGACCAGCAATCTATTGTAATGGACCAGCCATCCATTGTATTGACCAGCAATCAACACATCAGCCACTATTCTCGCAAATATTATTTCCGAGGCCACGAAAATTAATCAATTTTTATTATTATATTATTTATTACTAATATAATAATAATATGCTGGTGGGCGGGCGTTTTGAGGAGAAAAAAATCTGGGGTTTCGGGATGGGGGATGGGGGCTAGAGTGTTGGGGCGGGGCCACTCACCCAGAAGCTCCGCCCTCCCCCCCGCTTCTCCCCTCTACCCCCTCCCCTCCTGTATTCTTTCCTTTGCCCTGAGGGTTGATCCCATGTTTGAATTAATACAAGGTTGACCCACGACGAAGACGATTTTTATGCCGTTCTGCGCATGTCTCGAGTGACGTCATTTTGGGCGCAAAATGTAAACAGGGGAGATCAGACACGTTGCATTTGAGTACTCTTTAAAACATTTTTAAAAAATTTGATCTCCTACAAATGGCCCAAAAAACTTTATTTACGGCAAATAGACTTATATTAAGCTAAACCGGTGTTACAAATCAGTTATATCGTGTGATAAGGAAATGAACGGGAAACATGATGGGCCGACGTACATGTACAGTAGGAGTAATGGCTGCCACTCAGCTAACGGTCGATGTGAATGAAGCGCAATTCTAATGGATTGACTTTTTGTAAGCTTACCCAGCATATCCTTGCATCTTTGTTATGAAATTTTTCATTTGGTTGACGGCTTACTTGTCGTGTTTTCCTGAAAATGGTATTACAGACTCGTTATCTTGCTGTATAATGTGTCTTAAGTTAAGCGTCATGCGGTATGAAACATTTTTATTTTAGTGCTGTAGTATATTTAGGAGGGTAATGGAATGCTGACAATATATTTTCATGAGAAAAATAAAGGTTTTTGATTGACTAATAATAGATTAAGAGAATGTAAATGCAAAAATTATTTCCCATGAGCTGGATTACTGCTTGCTGAGTGGTGACAGGCACAGGCTTTATAGTACAAGTGGCAGGTGTGGAGAAGGATGGCAGTGGTTGTGGCCAATAATTTGTATTATAATTACTCTGTAAATATTGTTTTTGACTTTGATTAAACTTTACTGCATTCATTAGCCTTCAGTCACATCCCAGTTCGAAATTCTCAGTCATTGCGGCCGTTCGCCGCAGAGACGTTCGCAAATCTAGGCCGTTGTTGCCGATTTCACCTCACGTCCAAGCAGTCTAGCGACGATATGGCCTCATCTGCCACGAACAGCGCGAGGCCTCGGTCGGTAAAAGCTGCGGCAGGCAACTGGCCGTACCTCTGCCGCGGCCTACGTCGAATATGCCGGCGGTAACGGATCAAGCGTTGAGGAGGCAGGGACAGGAAGGGGGTGATGGGTGAGGAAGGCGGAGGAATATCGAAAGAACCTTCTAGGCAGGAATGGAGCTTTTATGGGAATGGAATATCGAAAGAACCTTCTAGGCATGAATGGAGCTTTTACCGGAAGAAACTGATTGAAATATTCACTTATTTAATTTCTCTAAAATTATGAGGTTTCCACGATTTTTTATTTTCTACATTTTTTTTGACAGTTCTATTCTATACTACAGCGAATCCATGTCGCCAGTATTTGTGGAACTAGTTCCATCCAGTATTGTGTGTATTCAGTTTATTGACATAAATTCGATGAAAAAATCAGTAGATAATCTAAAAGTAAATATAAAATAAATTTACAAAATAATAGAAATAATAAACGCCAAGCGGTAACGAATACGACTGAACGTATTGCAGAACTCCCATGCTTTTTAAATACAAGTAACTGCCCAGCTGCTGCGCACGCACGTCAGCGAATACTCCGCTCATGCGCGGTAGTCTAACTAGTCTTCGCTCTCCACAGTGGTGCGCCCGGGAAGTACCGAGAATGTACGTGTGGTGCAGTGAAGTTAGTGAACACGACCTGCATTCGGTTAATTTTGGATATAAATTGGAGGTAAGGAACAGATAAAACGTCAAAATTTAATGTATTTACATTTTCATACGGTTTAAGGTCTCATGCGCAACTGTCAAGGGGAAATTTTGATTACTGCAAGTCATGAAACATTGCTTCTCGTTCAAGGATTCATCTCCAGCCTAACTTACTGTATTGCTATCGAAAGGCACGCTTGCCTATTGAATCCGTTGTCAATCCACTCAATTCTAGTTAAACATTATGATTATGATCTGAAATGAACTTTTTGTCCCGGAGTTATGTACAGGGTGGAGCGCGGTAATTTGCTTTTTTGCACTGCATGCTGTGGCGGCACTGACGGTGGAAGACAGAGGAGAGTGGATGGCGTGGAAATGGAGTGGATGGCTCCATTTCCAAATTGGCAGAATACCAGTGGGCATGCTTACTAGAGTTCATGAAAACTTCAGAAAACGTATGCAGCGGTGTGTGGAATGCGAAGGTCGACATTTTGCCAGATACACTATTTAAAACCATGTAATTTATAAATTCCATTACCGTTCAGTACAATTCAAATATTAAATAAAGTTTTCTAGTGATCATAATTTTTTTATTTCATTCAAAAATCAGCAAATTACCGCGCGCCACCCTGTATAAATGTGTCACCGTAAAAATTTCGAGAAGCCTACTTATTTTCTATATTAAATTAGCTGATATTTTGAAACTGATCGAGATGACATGCAGAGTCAGTTAAACTTGAGCACGTCTGTAAGCTCGTATTACTGGTCACAGTTTCACTGATCAAAACTGATTAAATCCATTTTGCTGCAGGCAAATGTTGAATGCAGCTATACCCGACTAGAACTTTGCCCGCGAAGCAGTCGAGGCCCGAGAGGAATCGGGTGAACAGTCTCTCAAGTTTCACGGCATTGACTGCATCGATATCGGGTGCAGGAGGGACCTGATATGCTGTCAAATTTCTGCCTATTGCACCACACGATGATTGTTAATAAAGGTGAGAAATCAAATGGACGCCTAAGTTTGCATCTCTACTTCATGATGAAGGGACTTTTTCAGCTCTGCTAGACAGTTACGCTGCGCGCAGCATGGCGGATGCTGTTCCATTCTCCCATTGTCACACGACCTAACTAAGGTGCTTGCTCGTACCTGTTCAAAGACGACGCTGTCTTATAGGGCACTAACTATACAGATGTCAGAGAACGATGTATCGCAGGTAGCATTTTGCGAGGCACAAGTTGTACAAAAGATACAAAAGGAATCTTTTTTAGGGCAAATGCTGAAATATTTCTATCAATTTATAACAGGAATTACTGGAGGTTTTTTTCTATTTCTTAATATTATTTGAACTTTTTGATCGAAGTTCTTACATAAATTTGAAGTATGAATTTCCTTTATGTACCAAATGTATTCATAGAATTATGAATATATCTTCATGTCATCTATTTGCATAGAATTGTTTTCTTACTTAACTTCTATCCAGGAAACAAGCTAATACACTTTCATTCTTTAGAGGAGTCTAGCCAACTGCTGTGCCACAAGTCAACTACTGTGCCAGTGCCACAAGTCAACTGCTGTGCCACAAGTCAACTGCTGTACCACAAGTCAACTGCTATGCCTAGTCTACGTGTCAAGCTGTGTCGACGTTAACCTCAGCAGTGGAAAGCCGCCGCGAAAACTACAAGCTTAGAACCAGAGCTTGTTCAGTAAAACTTGCTGGATTAACGGAAACAGCCACAACACATCGCCGACCCACTCAGAAAACATTCCAAGTTATCATGGTGTGTCATGCGTGCAGTTGCATTTAGTATGGTGTTTTTGTATACTGTTTCCCCTTGAAATTAACTTTTCAACTATTATCAATATCCGTTCTGAGATGATGAGTTTCATGCATTGAGTACTTAAGTACTCATTTTAGAAATTTCAAACTAGTTTAGAGTTCCACTTCACGTATATGACTACTGATTACTAAGTTAGATTCTCAAGTATTGTGGTGCTTATCATTTACAATCTATATGAGATGATGTTATCCTCTAGCTGATGCCGTTGTAAAAACCAGGAATAAGCTTGCATGTATATTTTGAAAATAATGAAGGGTCTACATTATCGTACGTAATCATGTATTGTTCTAATATATAGTTTTACCAGCATTGGAATAGATTTCTTAATTTTATGTTTGTCGAAACTCCATGTGTAAGGCTTTACATTTTACGCAAAAAATGTTATGTAGTTTGAATGTTTATATGCACTTAAGGTTCTAATAAACGGCCCGAGCATATAAATCTTTTTATTTTTGTCAAAATTTGTTATACTTGTTCCTACTTCACATCTCAGAATGACTGCATTAAAACAATGTCGCTTTAGAATTGTATGTCTGTGTGCGTTGTTATATAATTCCCCATGCCATCCACAATTATTATATATAGCTCCACAAAGTAAGGGAGCTTTATATATAGTGGAGGGCGTAGGGATTTTTTTTGGCTCGAAATTCACGTTCGGCCACCTCTGGCCGGCGGGAATTTTGCGCAACGGTCCCGCCAATCGCGGCAACCACCTTCGCGATAGCGCGGAAGCTGGCAGTGCCTGCCGGCCTGGTCGCTCGCGGTAGGACAGACTGACTGCGGCAGCAGGCCCTTTCCAGGCCGAGAAGCTCTGCCGCAATATTGCGCTGCTGTGGACATTCCTGCGCTGTTGACCACCCTGGCGTTGCGCTGGGGCGAGCGTCGGCGCAGGCAAGTTCACCCGCTGCTGGCTTCCAGACTGCGGCGATTTCTGACAGCGATCAACACTCAGAGCCACTCAGCATCAGCCTTACTCAGCCTCACTTGAAAAGGATATGCCTAATTTACTAACAATAAGATGGGAGGTAAATAATTCATCTGGCAGAAATCTCATTGTTCCATTTTGGGCAAAGGGCAGCTTGGTAGGGAAGCGCTTTTTGTAACCTGGGAAGTAAATACTTTCCAGTTTCCACATGTCATGTGGTTGAATGGTAGTTTCTAGCTGCAGACTGCAGTGTGTGTATTATGGATTGAGAATGTTGAAGCAATGTAATCTTGATTAATCGTTATTTGTTGTTTATTTCCTCAATATTTTACAGGTTCATGATAAATATTTAAAACTCACTTGAAGCTCTAAGAACTAATTTTTCAAATTCAGTGCCATTTAAAATTTTAGGTTAACGTAACATTACAAAGTAAAATATTACTCGTTGCTTCATATTTGGTTGTGAAACTTCTTCACAAAATAAGGCTTATATCCCAGTTAAAATTTAGGGCAGGGAATAGAGCAGGCCGTCTCCAGCTGCAGAGCCGACGTAGAGACGCGACAGAGCCGCGATAGAGCAGAAATGTTCGCTTTAGAGGCGATATCGCCAGCCGCGTATCAACGCTAATTAGCTTCTGAGTACCTGCCCAGGTGTGCTGTCCTGCCGTCACGCAGCCCTTACTGAGCACCGCCTGCTCAAACCTGCCCAACGCCTGCTCTGGGGCGGCCCTGGCAGCGTACTCGGCAGTTACGCGTCACCGTTTGTCAACAACGATTTAAAAAAAATTGTTCCTTCTCTCTCTGAGATCACCTAGACTTCTCTCTTGCAATGACAGGTTGTATTGACATTGGTTACTGACATTCTCATCGTATTGACTTTAGCAACGTAATTTAGAATCTAACGAATTCAATTATCGAGGAAATATACACGTCAAATTACTCACCGCTATGAATTATCTGTAAACGTCGACTGAAGCTCCGGGATTCGAACGCAGATTCTCCGCGTCGTACTTCAAGCCTGTACCAGTTGACCGCGTGGACACCTTACCAGCCTAGGCTCTATGAACTACTTAACTATAATACAGAACAAATGACTCGCCATCATCTAGCAAATCGAGGAATAGCTATATTTGTGGTTGAACTTGATAGATATTATTCATAATGCACTAATTTTAAAAAATGAACAAAGTAGCCATTCGTATGATCCCGTCAGTTAGATGTAAGTGAGTATTAGAGCTAAATTTGTTTAGTAATTTATCTTATTGCATTAGCTTCATATCATTCGATAGTTTGATAGGAAAATTAACAACGTACGCAAATCATTAGTCTACTGAAATCGCAAGTTCTCCAAGAGTTTTAATGCAAAGAAAGCGCCAAATAAATTCACCATATCTTCAATGAAAACGTTTCGGAGACCTCGGTATTTTCTTTGCTCTAACATTTACTGTTATTAACGCGTTTTCTGTATATCCATGTTAGAAAACTTTCTCATGATAAACTGATTGATATCTCATTTTAGCAAAGCGTGAATGACCTTCAACGTTTCTGTTAGAGTGTTAAAACTGGAAGAGCATATAAAATTCTTACGTAATTCGAAGTATTCAAATACTGACGTGAAATAAATATCACAAATGGCACTGGAAATTGGCCCAAAATATCGTGCTATGCGAATGAACTAGATGGAGGATGAAGTTCATTCTCCCGTCACTGACTCACTGTTTCCAACCCCTACCCCTCCTCCCTCTCTCAAAACCCCCATGCACGGCCTCCATAGCTGCTCTGCACAGCTCCCTGCCGGACAATCCCAAGTACCAGCGCTAAAACAGCGCAGCGTTCCGTCCCTGCCGAGCTGCTAGAATTTTGTTTCTATATCAGCCATGGCGCAGCGCAGTTTTAGGGATAGATGGCCGGTTATAGTTTCACGGCTCCATCCTGCTAAAGCGCGACCAGCCCGGCTAAACCCGGCGCCGGTCTCGGCTCAAAATTTTAACTGGGTAAGCTGCACTCATTTCCAAGAAGTGAAGTATTTTGAAAAAAGTGGATTATAGCAAGAGGCTAAAAAAAGACTTGGTTGCTGATAACTGTAAGTACTCCAGAATATGTGGAAAACATTTCAGTGCTGCACAGTATAAAAGAGACTTCCGATTTGAACTTTGTGGCATCAATCGTGGCAGGAAGTACCGCAATTTGAAAGAAGAGGCCGTTCCAGATCAACATCTGCCTGCCACATTGCTAAATGATTGTTCCTTTAAACTTTTGGGTGTGTTCAGGTTTTCACGAGGTATGAATCATGGTAACGCTGTTTGTGTTTTTTAGGCAATCTGAGGTTACCAGCCTCAAGAATTATTTCTGTGAATTTTTGTGTGGCTGAATCAATTACAGATATTTTATTTATTAGTTCAGTTCAACTTATGAGTAATGAAGAACCATGAACTATCATGTAATGCAAGTGTGAGCTTTACTGTTTCAATTACTTGCTGAATACTTTGTTTGAGTATTAAAACAGCAATTGTGAACTTTGGAATTTTATGGTCCTTAGTTATTCTGAGAAGTTTTATTTAGCATTTTCTACCTTCATTTTTTGTGCAATTACTATCTTCTGCTTTGAGGCATTGAAATATTGTGGTAAATTGCCATTGACCAGTAAACACACTCAAAGTATGTATATCTAGGACTTATCTATTCACTCTTCAGTGCATTGTTGTACTTTTTACAGAATTTGATATAGGACATGGCTAACAGCTTGGCTGAGAATAAATTACTCTAGAGTGTCCAATATATACTCTATTCTTTACTACAGGAATGTATAATCTATTCAGAAGAAGAGAGTCGAACATGTTTTTCAGTTTTTTATATATGTCCGTATCTATTTACAGTGCCTAATTCTTCCCGGGCAATGAGATTTGACCGAAGAGAGATGAAACGCTTTGCTCAAGAGATATTGGATAATGCTGGTAAGTTATAAGACATTTTCACACAACAATGGAATAAAATGCATTGATTTTTCTAATGGTAGCCTCTGAGTAGAAATAATTTCATCGTATTCTATGTAACCCCAATTAAGAAATTAAAGGTTAAAAAATGAAAATTAAAGTATGTAGGTAACTGTTGAAAAGTAACCAGTCTTAAGTAAATATTTTTCTTGCGGAGAATGAAGCCCCTGCTAAGAGAAGAGCACAGGACGGTATTGCTCTTCACGGCACGGCGCCTCCATTTGCACGGCATTGCTACTTCAGTCCTCTCGATCACTTCTGCAATAGTAAGTTTTCAACTTGCTTAAGATATCTAAAACATTTATTCCTTTTATGCTTTTATTTTACTTATACAATGCCAAATGCGAATGTTAGCTGTGAGTTGGCAGAAAATGTAATCCTTTGACCGTTGAAAAAACAATAAATAGTACGCTCATATAGCCAGGTTCAAGGTAAGACATACCTAACAGACATCAAAGGGCACAATTTTAATCTTCAGTAGGTACTTTGATGGTATTTTAAGAAAAATTTTTGAATGAGTTTATATACTATTTACACAACATGACACATCTTCCCACGTGCAAGCTTTGGGTCGTGATACAATTAGGTATCTGCATAGACTTATTGGTGTTAACATCAATCAACAGTAGTGATCCTGCTCTCAACCCAAATAAAAATTAAGAGTGGAGCACCTATGTTTTTAGGATGGCTATCAGCGGACGCCATAGGTGGAGCGACTATGATTTATATAGTTATTTAAGAGTGGCGTGCACCACCTATCCCACACCTCTAACCTGCCGATGGCCCCCAACCCGTAAAACTCTTCTTCCACCAATAACTGCCCATTGGCACCAGTGGCGCATCTATGAGACACCGATGGCCACCTTAAAAATTAAGTCGATAAAAAAATTTAATTTAGTTTCAAATCCGATGCTTTCGTATTTACTGATATTGCTGCATACAATCACCATTCTAAGGGCTACGTATGGAAATCCACCAAGGCATTACAGGTAACAATGTCAGACATGTAGCAGGAACAAATAATCAGAGTACCATTCACATACCTTGTGAGAAATCGACTTGAAGAAGAGTCCCTCCCTGCAGGATTCGAACTCCGATATCCCGCACGCAAAGCCGAGCCTCTACCGTTGTGCTATCGGAGAGGACATGGCAGTCGAGTAATTTTAAAACATTTAACTGAAGTATTGCAAATATTAATTTCGTCAAATGAGAGAAGTTAATGCTGCCACCTTGATGATTAGAAGGTTCCATCAACAATTTTATTTGAACATGCTGCTGCATTCGAGTAAATACCCGCTGAAAGAAACTTCATTTATCCATAACGATCGAACGATGGTTCAGCTCGGAGTAAAGGCTACGCACTGAAACAATTCCGTGTGTTAGGTGCAGTTAGCTCAAGTAGCTAGATAGCTCAATGTGGCTAAACGAATTAGTACGAAACGTTCGTTCGCCGCTTTCGTAACAGCTATCTGAAATTTTCGCTCAGCCACAGCCGCTTGGCGGATGACGTCATGACAGTTGAATCAATGTTACTACTACGACATTGCTGCAACGTCAAATTCTTTAGTTGAATCAACGTTGAAGAACCAACCTGTTTTTCGTCCGTAGCAGGATTCGAACCCGGTATCGCTGGAGACCGCGCGACGCCTTAGCAACCTTGACCACTGCAGCTCGCGCGCATGAGCAATAGAAATAAGCTAAAGAATTGGTCGACTCCTTGAAAATTGAACTGCATTCTCTGATCATTAATCGTACACTTATATATATGTATTTCATTCAATGTTGGTGTGATAACATTAGTTGCATGCTGGTAAATAGCTATATATTCAACGTAACGATATCGATCATTTTTCAACGTTGAAATAAGGTTGTTTTCCGTCCTTTCTAGTTTTAGTCAGATTTCGACGTTGATCGGACGTTTAATTTGGTTGTTCAGCATTTCATCCTAAAATCAACATTTATTGAACGTTTAAAAATAAATAAACATTTAACGTACCAATATCGACATTGTTTCAACGTTGAAATAAGGTTGTTTACGTCTGTTCTAGTTTTGGTCAGATTTCGACGCTGATCGGCCGTTTAATTTTGGTTGTTCAGCACTTCAACCTGAAATCAACATTGATTCAACGTTTAAAAATAAATAAACATTCAACGTACCAATATCGACGTTGTTTCAACGTTGAAATAAGGTTATTTTACATCCGTTCTAGTTTTGGTCAGATTTCGACGTTGATCGGACGTTTAATTTTGGTTGTTCAGCATTCCAACCTAACATCAACATCGATTGAACGTTTAAAAATAAATAAACATTCAACGTACCAATATCGACGTTGTTTCAACGTTGAAAAAAGGTTGTTTTTACGTCCGTTCTAGTTTTGGTCAGATTTCGACGTTGATCAGACGTTTAATTTGGGTTGTTCAGCATTTCAACCTGAAATCAGCATTGATTCGACGTTTAAAAATTAGTAAAAATTCAACATATCAATATCGACGTTATTTCAATGTTGAAATAAGGTTGTTTTATGTCCCTTCTAGTGTCGGTCAGATTTCGACGTTGATATGACGTTTAATTTTCGTTGTTAGCACTTCAACCTGAAATCAACATTGATTAAGCGTTTAAAAATTAGTGAACATTCAACGTACCAATATCGATGTTATTTCAACGGAGAAATAAAGTTGTTTTACATCCGTTCTAGTTTTGGTCAGATTTCGACGTTGATTTGACGTTTAATTTGCGTTGTTCAGTATTTCAACCTGAAATCAACATTGATTCAACGTTTAAAAATTAGTAAAAATTCAACGTTCGAATATGGACGTTATCTCAACGTTGAAATAAGGTTGTTTTACGTCCCTTCTAGTGTTGGTCAGATTTCGACGTTGATATGACGTTTAATTTTGGTTGTTCAACATTTCAACCTGAAATCAACCAATAATCAACGTTATTTCAACGTCAGATGCCTGCTGGGTAGGCTCTATGAACTACTTAACTATAATACAGAACAAATGACTCGCCATCATCTAGCAAATCGGGGAATAGCTATATTTGTGGTTGAACTTGATAGATATTATTCATAATGCACTAATTTTAAAAAATGAATAAAGTAACCATTCGTATGATCCCGTCAGTTAGATGTAAGTGAGTATTAGAGCTAAATTTGTTTAGTAATTTATTATTTATCTTATTGCATTAGCTTCATGTCATTCGATAGTTTGATAGGAAAATTAACAACGTACGCAAATCATTAGTCTACTGAAATCGCAAGTTCTCCTAGAGTTTTAATGCAAAGAAAGCGCCAAATGAATTCAACATATCTTCAATGAAAACGTTTCGGAGACCAGAACCGAAACGCAGGGAAAGTCGATCAATTTTATGAACCGATGATGGTGCTGGTTCACACATTTTCATTGAAAATATGGTGAATTCCTCGGTATTTTCTTTGCACTAACATTTACTGTTATTAACGCGTTTTTTTGTATATACATGTTAGAAAACTTTCTCATGATAAACTGATTGATATCTCGCTTTAGCAAAGCGTGAATGACCTTCAACGTTTCTGTTAGAGTGTTAAAACTGGAAGAGCAAATAAAATTCTTACGTAATTCAAAGTATTAAAATACTGACGTGAAATAAATATCACAAATGGCACCGGAAATTGGCCCAAAATATCGTGCTGTGCGAATGAACTAGATGGAGGATGAAGTTCATTCTCTCGTCACTGTTTCCAATCCCTACCACTCCTCCCTCTCTCAAACCCCCCTCCCCCCCCCATGCACGGCCTGCTTAGCTGCTCTGTATAGCTCCCTGCCGGGCAATCCCAAGTACCAGCGCTAAAACAGCGCAGAGTTCCGGCCCTGCCGAGCTGTTAGAATTTGTCTCTATATCAGCCATGGCGCAGCGCAGTTTTAGGGATAGATGGCCGGTTATAGTTTCACGGCGCCATCCTGCTAAAGCGCGACCAGCCCGGCTAAACCCGGCGCCGGTCTCGGCTCAAAATTTTAACTGGGTAAGCTGCACTCATTTATTCAAACTTATTGTCACGGAAAACCTATCTCCTCCTACAGTTTTCAAGCTACAGCAATGAGACATACACCATTCGATTCGTAATGAAATTACCTAAAAATTTGATGATCATTTTTTGGAATTTCTGTCTGGTTCGTTTTTTATATGGGGGAGAAGGGGGGGAGGGGGGAAAAATGAGAAAAATGGGATAAAACGCGCATAAAAACAAAACTAAGGAGAAAATGAGAAAAGTGATCATCAAATTTTTAGGTATGGTCCTTACGAACCGGATGATACGTGTCTCGATGTTGTAGGATGATATTTGTAGGAGGAGATAGATTTTCTAAAGTACCCCCTTTTTAGCCGTTTTCTATGAATTTCACGTTTTCTATCAATTTTTTTCGAAAAATTTATACGAGCAAATTGTTTTTTATTTTACATTTTACGTAAGAATACGAAATTTCAGCAAGATTGGATGATAAATGTAGAAGTTAGAGAGTAGCCGGTCTGGAGGGTAGCCGGTCCCCTTAAATTCGCAGTGAGCATAGAATTTCTCCTAAAATACTGAACAGATTTGAACGAAACTTCGTATAGGAATGCCTAACTTCTCAACTGATGTTTAGCTCGTGACAATTTTTTTCAATTTTGGCTTCGTTAATGAGTTATATGGAATACAGAGTAACTGCTGACATTTCAACGTCTCTGACAAATTTACGGCTGCCGTGCTTCGAATGGACTATCATGATCCTTCCCTCAAAAACGTAGCCTATAACAGTTCTCGACTGTAACATTATCAGCAGCAAGCCACCAGACAGACCACATCCATTGAATTACTATTAGATCAGTCAGCCCACATGGAAGTAGACACATATAATGGCCCAGCATCGTCTGCCAATACGCGAAAAAATTCTACACCACCCGGACGGAGAGCGCAGAGAACCTTGCAGACGGTTGCAGTGGTGGCCCAGTAGCAGAGCTGGGCAGCGCTACTTTGAAATGTGGCGCCGCTACCGCTACCGCTACATGCTCTAACTGTAGCGGGCGCTACCGATACCGCTACATCCACTATATTGTAGCGAGCGCTACCGCTACCGCAAAATGTAGCGCCACTACATTAGCCGCTACAATGGCCAAAATTATTGGAAATCTCTAAATATTTATTTTTCTGCTGTTGGGGTTTACTCATAAACATTTAATGATATTTAAACATTTTCAAAACATATCAATGCAACTTTATTGCAATTAACCTAACCGAACTAGTACGGGTTAGATACAGTAAATAAAAGCTAGTTTTTTTATGTTTTACGTTCCCTACATGGATGTCTACTTTAATCTACCAATCTCAAAAATTATCCACATATACACATAAAAAGTCAGTCATTTATTTGTATATATATATATATATTAGTAGGTATAGGCAAATCGAAAATCAGGTTACCGATGGACATTTTTATTTCGTTAACGACGTTTCGAATGTTTCTATCATTCATTATCAAGTTAAAAGGCGCATTGAGTGATGAAATTAGCGTCGACATAAGTACAAAATCAAGTAAATAGGATACTACTGAAAAATCAAAATAGTTAGGAATAATTACAAAATCACAAAATAATTTAGAATCAAAGCACCGAAAATCACTCCGAAAACAGTCTCAAGGTTCCGACAAATCCAGTAGTTTGAAGGTCGATCGCCGGGGTCCTATCCTTAATGATGAGGGCCTCAGCTATCATGAGTCGGTTGGCGTCGGGGCATCATAATAGTAGCTTCGAAAGAGCCCTAATAGTAGCTTCGAAAGAGCCCTAATAGTAGCTTCGAATAAGCGCTGAAAGTAGCCTCGCCGGCTGGCTGAATGGCGTTTTACGCACCTGTGCCAACTCATTTTAGGACAAGCCGGGATAGACACTTCGGTGCGTAGTTTTAACGCAGCGATTTGTTTCAGTGCGGGAAAATGCTTAATAAGCATCAAAGTTTTATAATGTCAACATTACACCAATTCTGACAGCGGTTTGATTCGATATATTTTCACCAAGAATAATTTGACGTGAAATAAGGAATTGATATTACACAATTATTTTTAAATGTTAGGCGCGAAATACCTGCACCACTTCTAGTCACTATTTTTCTCTAGCCTAATCTTTAGTCTATAGCGTATGAAAGATACCGGGGCCACTTTCTTAGAAATTTAGGCTTAAAATCTAAATAATTATCTGACTGTATATTAAATTTCACAATCGAAGTCAGGATGGATATTAGAATATTTACTCGTATCCACTGCGTAAAAAGGATACTTTTATGACAAGCAAATTACCCGGAAAGTACATGTTTCAAGCACGACATGGTAAAGATTAGTAGGAAACTCAACGCCGACGCGAGTCAAGTCAACCCAACCGGTACGAACGTGTGCTTACTGGACTCGCTCGCTGCTTGATGTCTAGCCGCTGTGCTTTACAAAGATGCCGATCCGCTGTTGACTACGCTCGCTGCGCTTGATGCCAGGCCTTTGTGCTTTACAAAGAAGCCGAGCTGCTGTCGACTACGTCAACGTGGCTTTTGAGTTTAGATAAATGGGGCATCTTGAGAATATTGTAAATATAATGGAACACACTTGATTTATTCATACAATTTATACTTAATGATACAATAATTAGTCGCAATTGATCGCAATACTTCCAACACAGCCAGTTGGCGCATACGCAAAATTCACAATAAATTTACGCAATATTTCAGGTGAACATGAAAAATTGGATTCGCCGTCATCTATGGAAAACTGTATTTATTGCAACAAAATTTTTTCATTGTATATCGGACAATTTATATCAGGAACAGTCTGATACATGGCCAGTGGCTTCACTTTGGCGTGACAATTTTTTGAACACCTTGCTTCTCTACATCAGTTTTATTGGAACCTACCTAATTCACGCTAAATTTTCTTACCAGAACTTAATCTTAAAAGCCAAGCACACAAAACGAAGTCAGGGTTTCGTCTTGATCTCGAATGATCCACAACCCAATAACACATTTCTAAGTTGGATAAATTACAGTGGCAATAATACCTTCGTGCACTGTGCAGTTTGGGCAAACGGTTATCAGTGGCTCACAAAAGATTTGTCTGCATTGTGCCATAAATGTTTCAGACCCTATAACTCGTCGATGATTCATCGATGACTCCCACCTATACTCGCCACCCTTCCGATTTATTGCTGTTTAATTGTCGATTTTCGGCAGATCTGGCCACCCACCGTTACGCCACCGATAATCGACTATCGCCACCAATAATCATCGGTGCGCCACCCTTGATTTTTATTTGGGAATTCTGATCATCATACAACAATAGTGTTAAAAATTTTGTTCATTTATTGTCATTCTAAGTATGCAGAAAATATTTCCTTCAAAATATGAATTTCTCCCTCACAAACAGCAACTCCATCGTCAAGGTATTACTTCATGCTTGAGTCCTCATTTGAATGTATTATTTATTTGGTACAGAAAACTTCAATGTGGCAAAGCACGATTTAGAATATTATCATTTTTCTATCCAAACAACCTTGGGCATAGATATGGCCACAACTGTTCATGACTATAATTATTATTAATTACAGTTCTCTAGCCCATAAAAATTAATGCTTGCATATAATAATCACATTCAAGGGTTTGAACTCTTCACTATTAAAATTCCACATCAGGATATAAATAATTCTACCCCTTGGCCAACTTTGTAAAAATCTATCTCCTGATTAAATATATAACTGACTTTGAGGAAATAAATTTTTCCTTTATCGGGCTTCTCCCATGGTTGAATTAATACAACTTAATTAATCAATCAATTCAACCATGATCTTCTCCATCACATAACCCCTATATTTCTGAACTATAAATATTTTGGTCATGGGCAGGAGTTCTTGGCGAGGCTCGGTTACCACCTTCAGCTCCTCAGCCAGAAACTACTTGCAAGCCGCTACCGAGATCTTCACTTGACAAATTCAAAGGACCAACTTGTGAACCTCAGCCGAAACCGTCGTGCGAAACGCTTTCAAGACCGACAATTCGACCTCTGTCAGGACCATCCTGTGAACATCTTTCAGGACCGCCTCAAGAACCTCTTCCAGGACCGTTTCAAGAACCTTTTCCAACACACTGTCAACCTCTGTCTGACCTACTGGGTGTAAACACTTATGCTACCTCTACTCCAAAAGCTAAGTTTTCTGGTACAGTCGTTGGCACTTCTTCAGATTCTAACGAGTATCAAATTTGTGGACCGCTGAACACAAAAATAATGTATGACACACTGTTGGAATGCTATCAGCAGCTTCAACATTTGAGATGTGAAGCAAAATAAAGTTTTATTGCAAAATTTGGCAAATGAGAACAAACAACTTTTGGAGGAAAACCATTTGCTTAAAGAAGCAGAAAAAAAATTAAAATAATAAGTAAATTTTTGCCACTAAAATCACGCGTATATTAAAGCCATACTTTTCGGAAACTCAGATCAAATTCTTCCTAAATCCTAACACCAAGATTGCGGCATGGACTGATGATGACATCGCTACTGCTCTAACCATTCGTAGTGTCTCTTTGAAGTGTTACAGATGGATTAGGAAACATTGGAAACTTCCTCTTCCCGCAGTTTCTACACTTAATCGTTGGGTTCAAGGTATATATTTGGAACCTGGTCTGCTGATGGGTGTCATAAAAATAATGAAAGGAAAGGAAGGCCAAAGGAAAAAAGATGGGCCCAGTAGACCGTGTCACAGTGCTTTCGTTCGACGAGATGAAGCTGAACCAAATGAATCCCAACGACAGAGACACTGACCGTATATACGACTCACATCAATCTGTGCAAGTGATGATGGCAAGAGGCATTATCGGGTAATGGAAACAAACCAGTTTTTACGATTTCGATTGCAAAATGGATCGCACTAAGTTAATGTCAATCATTTCTGTACTTGAGGAGGCAGATTTTCCAGCGTATGCTACTGTTAGCGATCTTGGTGGGAGCAATCAAGGTCTGTTAAGATCTCTCGAAGTCTCAATAAATCAGCCGTTTTTTCGAAACCCATTTGCACCCAGAGATATCCATGTTTTTTGTGACGTTCCTCATCTGATGAAGTTAGTCAGAAATAATTTAATCGATCATGGTATTTCAACGGATGACGAAGAAATTACCTCCAAACCTTTATGGGAGTTAATCAAAAATCAAACAGGGGAACTTAAAATTGTACACAAAATTAATGAGAGCCATTTGTTTGTTTCTGGAACTCAAAGACAAAAAGTTAAAACAGCCATCCAACTCATTTTTCGCACTGTTGGAAAGGCCCTCGAGTATTTGGGAGAAGCTGGCCAGTTGAAGTCACGGCGATGGCGAAACACAGCAAAATTTATTCTCATGATGGACTCCTGGTTTGACCTATTGAACTGCTCGAATCCGAACAAGCAAAATCTATTCAAAGGAGTCTAGTCACAAACAATTGACTTTGCTTCATGAAGTTACAAATTTTTTGAGAACGCAAATGTTAATGGAAAAGTTTTCCCATTTATTAAGGGGAGCGTCTGGGCAAAAATTTTGGATTTTGGCTTCTCCGGTTTTTAGTCTCATATTAAAGCTGTTATTCTGACCTATCCAGCGGTACCAAAACCATCTCTGTGCGTTCATTTATGCGTTCAGACAGATCTCGAAATGGTTAGGGGTGGTGGAGTTTTTTAACATTTAAGATAGGGAATAATGCCGGCAGTGCACCTTAAATATAAAGTCCAGAGACACTAGGCTTCAGTAACCCGGCTGCACTCATGGGGGATCGTTCTCGTGCAGTCGTTCGCACCATCCTTGACCGAAATAAAACTCCAGTATCCCCCCACCTTCACCCACTGTGGGCGAAGGCGGTTGCCTCGATTGGCGGGACCGTTGCGCAAAAGTCCCGCCGGCCAGAGGTGGCCGAACGTGAATTTCGAGCCAAAAAAAAATCCCTACGCCCTCCACTATATATATAGCTCCTTTACTTTGTGGAGCTATATATAATAATTGCGGAGGGCATGGGGAATTATATAACAACGCACACCGACACACAATTCTAAAGGGACATTGTTTTAAGGCAGTCATTCTGAGATGTGAAGTAGGAACAAGTATAACAAATTTTGACAAAAATAAAAAGATTTACATGCTCGGGCCGTTTATTAGAACCTTAAGTGCATATAAACATTCAGCAACTACATAACATTTTTGGGTAAAACGTAAAGCCTTACACATGGAATTTCGACAAACATAAAATTAAGAAATATATTCCAAAGTTGGTATAACTATATATTAGAACAATACATGATTACGTACGATAATGTAGACCTTTCATTATTTTCAAAATATACATACAAGCTTATTCCCGGTTTTTACAACGGCATCAGCTAGAGGATAACTAACATCATCTCATATAGATTGTAAATTATAAGCACCACAATACTTGAGAATCTAACTTAGTAATCAGTAGTCATATACGTGAAGTGGAACTCTAAACTAGTTTGAAATTTCTAAAATGAGTACTTAAGAACTCAATGCATGAAACTCATCATCTCAGAACGGATATTGATAATAGTTGAAAAGTTAATTTCAAGGGGAAATAGTATACAAAATCACCATACTAAATGCAACTGCACGCATGACACACCATGATAACTTTGAATGTTTTCTCAGTGGGTCGGCGATGTGTTGTGGCTGTTTCCGTTAATCCAGCAAGTTTTACTGAACAAGCTCTGGTTCTATGCTTGTAGTTTTCGCGGCGGCTTTCCACTGCTGAGGTTAACGTCGACACAGCTGGACACGTAGACTAGGCACAGCAGTTGACTTATGATACAGCAGTTGACTTGTGGCACAGCAGTTGACTTGTGGCACTGGCACAGTAGTTGACTTGTGGCACAGCAGTTGGCTAGACTCCCCTGAAGAATAAAAGTGTATTAGCTTGTTTCCTGGATAGAAGTTAAGTAAGACAAAAATTCTATGCAAATAGATGACATGAAGATATATTCTTAATTCTATGAATACATTTGGTACATAAAGGAAATTCATACTTCAAATTTATGTTAGAACTTCGATCGAAAAGTTCAAATAATACTAAGAAATAGAAAAAACTCCAGTAATTCCGGTTACAAATTGATAGAAATGTCTCAGCATTTGCCCTAAAAAAGATTCCTTTTGTATCTTTTGTACAACTTGTGCCTCGCAAAATGCTACCTGTGATGCATCGTTCTCTGACATCTGTATAGTTAGTGCCCTAAGACAGCATCGTCTTTGAACAGGTACGAGCAAGCACCTTAGTTAGGTCGTGTGAGTATGGGACAGCATCCGCCATGCTGCACGAGCGTAACTGTCCAGTAGAGCTGAAAAAGTCCCTTCATCATGAAGTAGAGATGCAAACTTAGGCGTCCATTTGATTTCTCACCTTTATTAACAATCATCGTGTGGTGCAATAAGCAGAAATTTGACAGCATATCAGGTCCCTCCAGCACCCGATATCGATGCAGTCAATGCCGTGAAACTTGAGAGACTGTTCACCCGATTCCTCTCGGACCTCGACTGCTTCGCGGGCAAAGTTCTAGTCGGGTTTAGCTGCATTCAACATTTGCCTGGAACAAAATGGATTTCATCAGTTTTGATCAGTGAACCTGTGACCAGTAATACGAGCTTACAGACGTGCTCAAGTTTAACTGATTCGGTCATCTCGATCAGTTTCAAAATATCAGCTAATTTAATATAGAAAATAAGTAGTCTTCTCGAAATTTTTATTGTGGCACATTTATACATAACTCCGAGACAAAAAGTTCATTTCAGATCATAATCATAACGTTTAACTAGAACTGAGTGGATTGACAACGGATTCAATAGGCAAGCGTGCCTTTCGATAGCAAAACAGTAAGTTAGGCTGGAGATGAATCCTTGAACGAGAAGCAATGTTTCATGACTTGCAGTAACCAAAATTTCTCCTTGACAGTTGCGCATGAGACCTTAAACCGTATGAAAATGTAAATACATTAAATTCTGACGTTTTATCTGTTCCTTACCTCCAATATATATCCAAAATTAACCGAATGCAGGTCGTGTTCACTAACTTCACTGCACCACACGTACATTCTCGGTACTTCCCGGGTGCACCACTGTGGAGAGCGAAGACTAGTTAGACTACCGCGCATGCGCAGAGTATTCGCTGACGTGCATGCGCAGCAGCTGGGCAGTTACTTGTATTTGAAAAGCATGGGAGTTCTGCAATACGTTCAGTCGTATTCGTTACCGCTTGGCGTTTATTATTTCTATTATTTTGTAAATTCATTTTATATTTACTTTCAGATTATCTACTGATTTTTTCATCGAATTTATGTCAATAAACTGAATACACACAATACTGGATGGAACTAGTTCCACAAATACTGGCGACATGGATTTGCTGTAGTATAGAATAGAACTGTCAAAAAAAATGTAGAAAATAAAAAATCGTGTAAACCTCATAATTTTAGAGAAATTAAATAAGTGAATAATTCAATCAGTTTATTCATGTACCTGCAGGTTCTTACATGCACCTGCAGCTTCTTACAGGCACCTACAGGTTCTTACATGCACGTACAGGTTCTTAGATGCACCTACAGGTTCTTACATGCACTTGCAGGTTCTTACATGCACCTACAGGTTCTTACATGCACCTACAGGTTCTTACCCGCTGTCGTGCAGCGGCTGGAGGAGGTCGTCGTGAGGCTCGCAATCGTCAGGGCTGGACAGCTTCAGCTTGACCTCCACGCCCCCTGCCGCCGCCACGAGCGCCCCCCACGGCGCCCCCCTCAGGGCCGCGGCCTTCATGCCCACCACCACATCAGATGGCATGGCGTGCCGGAGCTTTACAGCGACTGCAGCAACATCGCGACCTGTGGGCAGCCAAAATGTACCTGTACCTGTACCTGTACCTGTACCTCTACCTGAACCTGTATCTGTACCTGTACCTGTACCTGTGCCTATACCTGTAACCTATAACAGTCACCGTCTAGAGGCGGCCTTATGTGAGAATTTGTATGTGTATCATGTGGCAACATCTCGGGAACGCTTCAGCCTACAGCTTTACATGGAGTTTCTTCAGAACCTAGTTTTCGTTATAAACGTGGAACTAATAAAGTCTTATTATCAGTGATCGAAGTTCACAAGTACGGTAAGTATATTATATCGCATATTGAGACCAACTCAAGTTCACACTGTCACTGATGTTGCTACTTCAATCCATATGATTTGCATGGTGTCGCCTCTAAACAAGTACAAAGGAAATAGTAGTCTGGTAAGCAATGCATTTATTTTGTATACGAATTTGAAATTAAAGGTATATTGATCATCATAACTCAATACGTCTTGTTCTACTTTGATTATGTCATTAATCTATTTTTAAGAGCGGTGCCGGGCGACTTGACCAGTGAGCACAGGAGCCATGGTGTAGTGTCTCTGTTACTTTGCTGGTCTGGTACTGTGATGCTGTTTCTTACTGTTTTTTTTTTATTTATAATTGAAACCTGTTAACTAAACTATATTTTGAAAGTCATTGTCTTTATAAAATGAAAAGAATGAGGAAAGAATATTTTAGTTTGTTAAACTTCTATTTTGGTAATAATAAAACTTATGTGATTTATATGGTAGAACTTTGAAGATATTGCAAAAGAATAAGTTCATAGAAAAGCCTAGAGTGAAGTAGAATCAAAATTAAAAATATTATAATATAATAAAATAAGGTTGCTTGAAAGTTGCTCATTTTGGATAAATTAGAAATTTTGTGGCTCAATCATGCAGTTTTATTAACTATTGGATAATCAATATAAATTTCATATATAGTTGGGCAGAAAAAAACTTGTCACGTTAGATAGTGATCATTATTGTCCAATAACACATAAGTCATGAAGTGGAAAGCAAATGACAATAAAAACTACTTGTGTCTTTGAAAGAAGATATTTTTCACACCTGCTCAGTGCTCAGTGCTCACTGCCTAGCTTAGTGTAGCATATTCGTCTCTGATATTCTCTGTTTTGCTTTATATGATAATTAATTTTTTTTGGATTAAAAAATATTTACTCTTGGCTTATATACCTTTCTACTTAATATATTTTTCAATTTAAACCAGCAAATATTAATTAGTAATAATTGTTATAGATCTGATAATAAATCATTCTGATAGACGTGCCTGACATTTATTTAAATCTTTTACTGGGGCTATAGTTTCCAACCAAATGCCAATATCCTGAGCCCAATACTTGCTGTCTTGAAACTTGAAAGCTCACTTTGTACTTTAAAAAAGAATTTGATTCATCAAATTTTTTTAGTCAACTTCAATTAATTTTATATGTATGATGTATGATTCATTGTCAGTAATGTTTAAAGGTAATTTTCCGACACATGTCTAAACTTATGGTCCCATTTTAATTTCCATTTTTCACAATTGATTCTGGTGAACATAATTCAACCCTGCAGGCATATGAATTGATAGGCAATAGAATATATGAATATTCATTGCTATCAACAGTTTGATTTGGATCAATAGCTACTAATTTCAGGTCCTGAAGAATTGAGATCACTCTGAAGCTTGTTTTTCATTATTATTCAACTTTGAAAATTGAGTTTCAATGGTCAAATTATCATAGCAATAAATCAATGTAGTTTGTTTTTCAATTTTCACTGGTTAAAAATTCATTCCTTTCGTTGTTGTTACTTATATTTATTTTATTCCCATCTTTTAAAATGCTTCAAACTGCCAAGACAGAAATGTGCTAATTTGTGTTAAATGTCAAGTCACCACAGGACCAACCTTAATTTTCATAAAATTTACTTAAATTCAATGATGGTTTATAAAAGCTAATTCATATAGTCAAGTAGAGTAAGATGGGACCGCAGCCTTCATGGGGTAAGATATGAACAACCCATGAGGTGCATTCTAATTGCACTGAATTTAATTTGATGGTAGATTCTGTTAAAGCAACTATTTCCAGTCGTTTCAGTCTTTGTTTCAAGACTGTTGCAAATAAAGAATTTTTGGCAAAATTTTAAAGAAAATCTATGTGCAGATAGGTCAGAAAATAGTTAACCTTATTTGGGAAATGAGCTCTGTCTAATGACAAACAAATTTTTGCCAGGTTTGTGGATGCAGGCTGGTAATCCCGAAGCAACTTTTAAGCAACTTTTGGAGACATAACAAGCAACTTTTGAGACATAGGCATCCCTACCTGTTACCATCACTGCCTGACATGCATTCTAAAATGGGGTAAAATAGGACTGGAAATGGGGTAAGATGGGACCACCAAATGATCCTGTTTTACCCACCAACCAATATTATCTTACCCTAAAAATTGTCCCGTCATACCCCATAGTTAACAAGTTAACAAAAATAGTTATTAAACGAATAGATTATTCTACACAAGTATACATGGACTATTTTGGACACAATTTTCATCTCTTGCTCAAAATAACCATTTTAACTTTTTAACTTGATTTAATTGGGAAAATGTAGTGTACTATTTTAAATTGCATCAAGGGGATGTAGTAAAATGAGATGTCTCTTCCCACTAGTGAGCTGCAGAACTATGTGCAAGATTGGCTGGAGGAAAAATCAATATGTATAAATGGGCCTGCCTTCAAAGATAACTGAACTGATATGACAGAATTTACAACTTTCATATAGGCGCGGCCTATGTTCAAGGAAACTGACGACAAATGTAGTTGGCAAGAAAACGCATGACATCTGACACTTCAGTTATTATCCGTTGGTTTTATTATCAATTTAGTAAATTTTTTAGTGATTTTGAGTTTGCCGTAAGACTGCAATGCATCTTCAATCTTGGTGAAATAGGCTTTCCGACAGACCCATCAGAGACCAAAGCAACAGGTAAAAACTGACAGAGACACGGGGTTTCAACTAAGAAAATAGTATAGTACTGTATAGTATATTATAGTATAGTATCTTCGGCATTGAAGAATAGGCCTGGATAGGCCTGTAACCGATTCTTGTACTTTTCTTGACCAGACTGGCCACTTTTCTTGACTAGACTGGCCACAAAATATATTGTGTCAGCCGTAGTCTGTGCAGATGGAAAAGAACTTCACCCTCATGATGCATTCAAAGGGAAACATGAATATCACTAGGGTAGGAAATCAAGCCCTGTGGCTCACTCAGCCTGCAATAACTGTTTCAGGCTGGTTGACAAGCTGTCTCTTCTTACATATTTTTTCTGCAAATTTGATGAGGCAGTAAAACGACAAACCCAATTTTGCTGACTGATGAGCTTCACAGAAGTCATGCAACACTCAAACTGTCAAATTAGCAGCCAAAATGAAAAAAATCCTAAAAGTGCTACCCTACTGTGCAGATAGTTTTCAACTCATGGATGTGGCAAGCTTTGCTTCTTAGAAGCCTAACTATGAAAAATTTTATTAGAATTCTTGCATGGCCCCTTCACAAGGGATTGGTGAATAGGTTAAGCCGTGGGTTAGACAGGCCTAGTTAAAAATATTAATGCAGCTTTTGTACAATAGGGAATCATCTTCTGAATGTCAAAGTATGACACTTCAAGACTGGATTAGCTCAAGTTTGAAATTTATTGTGCTTGGGTAAGGACTGGAAACCTGAAAGATGTGAATGACTGTCCAATCAGTCATCATTTAAGTGCAGAATATGAAAATCAGCTAGATGAAATTGAGTACAATGTTCCTTCAGCAGGAGGAGACATGTGGTCCTGATGTTGTGAAGTGAAGAAAGAGAAAGAGCAAAAGAGGTAGTCACAAATTGATTGAAGAATGCATTGCAGCAACAGAATAACAGGCAGCAGCAAATTGACTAAGACAGATTGATTATGAGGACTCTGATACCTTATATGAATCAACCATTAAAATTAACACAATCAATAAATTGGACAACTGGAAGACCTCCAACCTAAAGGGACCTAAAAAAATGTTGAAAAGAACCACACAAAACGTTACCAATGGCATAATGGCTGACAATCAGATCATATGACTGAGAATGACCCTAATGAAATGTATATGTAGTACTTTGCAGTGCTCTACAATAAGCCAAAGTCAACTCACCTTTGGGGAAGCCTAACAAGGTATTCGTATGACAAAAACTCCAATGGCAATGCGACTTATATTGAAGTTGACTTCCTGCAACACAAAACGGCAACAAGTGGTTGTTACTTCAACTAACGTGTTTCTAGAAGGACAATATTGAATACAAGGTCCATATATTGATCAAAAACCTTGTAACAATAATTACTAGTTGGTCCTGTCTTACCCCAGCCTGCTCCCATCTTACCCCACAGTGGTAAAATGGGGCCACCTCACTTTTTTTTATCTGTACATAAAACCGTATTAGTTGCAAAAAGTCCGAGTTGTAGCTTAAAAGCCCATTGCACAAATATACCTTGTGGCAGGTTCAGGGTTTTTCAGTTATTCATGGTGTAAGTGCTACATGCTTGTTAGTTTTTTTGCCCTGCCTTCCTCCATCTGGCTATACTGCCTTTATCAGCTGTCTTGATGATGTTCTTCAAAATTTTAATATTGTAGGAAATAGTGTGATGCCAAAAATTTTTGCAACACGCTCAACTGATGCTAGATTATCGACTTGTGAAGTTTGTTCTGGCATGTCCAGGATTCTATTTTAAAAATCTATTAGCTTATTATTGCTGATTCCACAATTGTTGCTTCAGTGATCATATTAATAATTGAATTAACAAGATCATATTTTGGTGGTAGTTGTTGTTGATTTTTGTTGTGTTTTTAAGACGATTTGTTTATTCACATTGCTAACATGATTGTGTTACTAAATATATTATATTTTGTATACACATTTAATATTTGTTCACTTATTTAATGTATTAGTAGGTACACATTATCAGCAGAAGTAAATACAATGCTCTAATATTACCTTCTATAATTACTTGTTATTGGAATTTGGCTGCAAAATATTTCAATAGAGGGATAGACAAGTTTGAAAATATTTTCATACAATAAACCTGTTACTACGGCACATGCCTCAAAATTGTCCAGTTTATTTCTTTGAACTAGCAGGAAAAGTTCAGACTGTGACACGGACTTTGTATGATACAGGTCACTCGTTTGATTTGCAATACAATAATTACATTTGATTTACAATACAATTATTTACTCATTACAATTGGTTAAATGAAAGGCCATAAATAGACACCAAGTCTACCTGCTTCATGCCATTATTCTTGTCTATCAAGTGATAAGTGTCCATTATGGTACCAAGATAATTAATGGGAAGTAAAATCCCTTTGCCTTCAGTTCCTCATTTTGCTGATGCTTAATTGTCATTCCCATTTTTATTGAAAATTTATTCAATTCAAATGCCCACACAAAATTGTGTGATGGTGCCACAAAGTGACAGTACAAGATATGTTCCTCATATCTATATTCGTCATTTGATTGAAATGAGGCATAAGGTTTATTTTCAAAGTATGAACTTTCTGCCCAGGAGTAGGCAAGTAGTTACTTACAACTCCATATTTCAATATATTAGAATTATTTCAAGTTTCTGCATACAAATATTTATCATTTTAAAATATTGTGAGTATAATTTCAACACATCTAGCTTATCAATGTATGCCATAATGTATGCCATAATGTATGTCATCAATCAAGTTTTGCCAATTTAACAATTACTTAATTCTGGGATGTCAATAAAGCCAGTAATTGTGCCTTATGGTCCAGCTAACAATCGTGGCGGCACTACAACCTTATTCGATCGACTTACATGTTTTTATATCGATCTATTTAGTATGAGGTCTACGTACTACTTGATGGTTTTATATATTGTGAAATGTTTATAGGTTGAAAGGCTGGCCGACGCTGAGCATTCGTCCCTGCCGTCAAAGGCAGGATGGAACTGCTGCTGACGCGTGAACTTGCGATGCGCTTCTCCTTCACTGGGATGGATGCTCGACGACGACCAACGAAGGAAAGCTTTAAGAGTCAGGTGGAGCGGTCGCCGAACGCCGCATCGAGCCCAAACGGCCTCACGCGGTTAAAATTTCTCGGCCAGGCTCTGCCTTCTAACGTCTGGCTGCACATTCTCTCCTCCACTCCCCCTCCTCTACATTTTTAATCAGCGAGCGACATTCTACTAATTTTTCTACGAAATTGCACTCTATTATCAAATTGGTTGTTTTCTTACTAATAACCTTTATTGACAATACGTGTTCGAAATTTACGGCAATGCTGTGTTGTGATAAAACAACCAAGTTAATTTAGGCTGTTCCATAAAAGCACGGGGGCGGGGAAAGCGATTTATTGGTGAACGAATTAATTGTTAAAGTAATTGTGCTGGATATTATACCTATGTGTGTGACATAATATTTTCGGCATGCAGGTCTTTTATTGGCATGTGTGTAACTTTCATAGCCTCAAAGTTACGTAGATAATTTTCGGGTTGTGTTCTCACCTACCTTCTATAACTATACATAACTGTATAGTATGTATAGTTATACTATATATGTATGTATATGTATGAATACTACTATATGTATACTACTATAACTATACATATTAATGGACTGACTGACGGGTATCATTCGTTAATAGATATTGCAACATAGCAATGTTAACTAATTTATAATTTGTAACATTGAGTTCTCTGAAGTCCGAGTTCCTTGAGCCAGCAGATCTTTGTAAAATCTGCACTCGAGCGTAAGTTCGGCCGTCACCAGCCCTTGGTCTCGTTATCACTGCAGCCACATATTTGTGGCTAACACACCCCAGGCCTCAAGGATATTGTTTGAGGCAAGGGGCGGCTTTAGGTGGCCGGTGAATTGCCAGCGGGCGGCCGTAGCTAACAAGATCTGGCCGACCGCTGGCCACCCGCGGTCCGGGAAGGAGAGAATGCGCTGAAAGGGCACTTGACAGCGCCGAGAGAGAGATTTATGAGCTTTCGGTTCCCTCATACACCACTGGGCATGTTTTGACTTAACATAACATAACATAACATAGTGATGTCGGCTCTGAAGTGTAGGCCTGATGTGGCCTGTCGCCGATTCTTTTCCATTTCGTGCCTTGTTCATAGAATCTAAACTCGTGTCATTTGACCGGATCTTTTCATGACTGGCGATAGTTTGAAGAAGCTACTAGACTTCCACCGGGTTCGATAAGGAGCTAGGCATTTCAAATCTGAACATATATTTTTCCATAGCTTTATCTAGTCTGTTCTTGAACGCGTTCATACTTGGAGCGCCAACGATGTCATCGGGAAGGCTGTTCCACATGTCGGTGATTCGAAGCGAGAAGAAATTCGCGTGGAGAAGTTGCAGCGCAATTTTTTTAGCTTATAGCCGTGGCCCCTGGTGTTGGTTCTTGTTTCAAATTCTAGTAACCCTTCAGGGACCTCAACAATTTAGGATACAAACTTTATTTGAACGTGTAGTCTGATGTAATACTAATGTTGCAGTTGCGCAAATATAGCTGCAAATTTTTTTACAATAATAATCCGTACCATGGTACTTTGTATCATTATGGTTTCCGCTCCTGTTATTTTTGCTTTAAAATTAAGTACCGGTATTTATTTTTGCCTTTTTATTATCATATAAATAATAATTTTACAATCACAGTAATAATAATTTAAATCAGTAATTCAGTTTGATAATAATTCAGTGGGCTGATATTAATATTCACTTTGATATTAATATTACAGATTATTAAGCAATGTGCAATGTGTTGTTGTAATTTATAGACCTTAAAAAATGTCTACAGAAATAGTATATCAATTAAAATGCATGTCTTAACCGTTTTTGATAAACTTCTGATAAAAATTTACACATTTACATGAATATTCTCATTACTGCACAGATCATGTACGTATAGAATTTAAATTGCTATATTTTAGCTCATTTAATTCAATGATTAATTTATTAACCAGACAGCGATGTACTGTACGACAACCAAGTGATGGCGAAACGCGTGTCAGGAATACAAAATTTAGACGGATCCAATTATTTGAAATAATATGATCGTTCAAGTTATTATTATTATTTATTATTTAACAACATTATTTCGATTAACTCTTCGTAGTCATCCTAACGCATGATGCTCATTTACGATAACCTTAACAACATTTTCATATTATTGAAGATGCATGGAAACATGCATTGTTAGTATAAGACAAGGGCTTTGAGAGCTGATCGAAAGGAACTGCGAAGAGAAGAGGGAGGGAAGAAGGAATGTTTACCTTGAACGACAGAAGATTTATTGCCATATAGGGTAGGCTGCGCCTACACCCGGCACGACAATGGGTCAGGTCTTGCTTAAATCTACGGAATTTTTACTCACCACTAATAATCACGACTAATATCTAATGCTAAATGAATGATTCAGAAATGCTTTGTGTAGAGATCAATGAAGAATAAATAGTTAAATTAACATGTGTCGCGAAAATGTTAGAAAATGTTGTCGCGTTAGAAAAAGTCGCTCATTTTACGATCCTCATATGGTTTAAAATTTTTGTTCGTGATTAAAGTGGTAATACATAGTTTACATAATATATCTTACTGTCCGTTAATTGAAAATAATTAGCCAGATCACCATTCCAAATTTCAGACTTGTATCTTATTTAGGAGGAGTTATTTAGGAGTTATTGTTGTGTATCTTATTTAGGAGTTATTGGTTGCCTTCATTGTTAAGAACCCTCATAGGGATTGACGAGGCTGGCGGCCGCTCCACCGGGCTCTTAAGAAGCATGCTGCATGCGAGAGAATAATGGGTACAACATATTGCAATATTACTGAATAAAAAATATTGCCATAGAATCAAACAAGAACAGACAACATTTGCATGTTAATGTAAAATTGTAAATCGTGTGATGATTTACATGAACGTAAGGGAATACGATCATTCTTCTAAAATGACCATTCTCTTCTTATTTGCTTTCTCTCCAACTTGTTTTAGCCATTCAGAAGTTCAAGTTTTCATCATACAGAACAAATGTGGAAGAACCCCACCACTATTCCGACACCTGCCCTGAGGGTCTCTAGTTACGTACATTGCATCTCAAATACTGTCCATATTGTTCACCTACTTGATTGGCCGGTGACAAAATTGTGCTCGTTACTTTAATTCGATGCGCGTAATCATTACTGTTCTGTTGTAATACTTACCATGCAATCGAATTTGAAAGCTACAAACCGTAGTATCTTATAAGAATTGAAATTAATATAGGATGCTAAGATGTGATCACCTTTGGGAGGGCAACCGCTATTATAGAATACGCCGACGGTTAGCAACTCAGAGACAAGCTGTCGCCTCGATGGCGAATGCGACGCATGTGGATGCAGACCCTGGCTCTTCTCCTGACATAATACCGGCAACTCTGAAATTTTCACCGCGCATTCCTAATATGGCAATGGTCAATGACAACAACATTTTTCAGATATCTGACGTTTATGCGGGTGTAAAAAGGGTGTTGAACCCCGGCTCATCTCCTGACATAATACCGTCAACTCCGAAACGTTCACCACGCTTACCTAAAATGGCCAACAAGATGCTTCAAGTATCTGACATATATGCGGGTGCAAAAAGAGTGTTGAACATCTATAAAAAATTCGTACGTTGCCTTATCACTAACTACACTCGATGTGCCAGTGTTTCCTCCCGCCCTTCACAATTTTTATTCCTCGTGTCACCTGTATAATTCAGGCCGTTATTTGTGACAGTCAACCACAGTCATATAATTTTCTCAAAGGAGTTGCAATTTTTTTCTAGTCTGAACGACTCAGCGGAAAATTATTTTTCCAAATTTTTCTAGGTGTGCTGTGCTCTTTTAACGAGTTGTTGAACTGTCAAGATAGTAAATGCATAATGTGACTACCTTTTGATTCTTTCAAACATGGAAAAATTAAGTTTTACGTTAATTCTGTGGGGAAAGCTTTTTGATATTCGATTATAAAGCATCCAAAGTGGAAATATTAGCAGTGCCTTTTATTATGTCAGAGTATTTTACTAGCTCATGTGCTGTTGGAGAGTGGAATTGATTAGTTTTGATATTGACATAAATGGTGTACGGTTTGGTTATTATTGATGCTAAATTGTCGTTTACGTACTTCTATAAAGCAGTACGAAAATAATGCTAATTAACACTAGTTGAATTAATCAACTATCTCATTTTATTTCTTCCTGATTATAATGATCGATTGTGTTTTTGTAGGTTAGTGAGTTGGGAAAGTAGTCAATTATTTTCATTTACAACTTGTTGTAGATTTAATGTTGGTTATCATCTGATTGTAACAACATAAATACATCGGAGGAACTGAGCCGTGATTGCATGGATATTCCGGCTCATTAGCTGCGTAGATAATCCAACATTACAGAAAAATGTCATTTATTGTGAACGTGAAAGGATGTTCGTTATCGTTGAATATGATAGTAAGTTCAGTGCTGGTGAATGTGAGAATGCAGAAAAAAAGCTCCCCCTCCCTGCCTCCCAATGGGGGGGGGCAGGGAGGGGGTGCTTTTTGGTCGTTTGTTAGGGTCGGCCGAGTCTGTCCTGAACGTATCAGGTACCAAATACGCGCGCCCCACGATCGCCCCAAGCTCGAAAGGAATTTCACAAGATTCTGTTTCGACGCTTATTTCGCTCCGGCAACCGGAACCTAAAGCGGCCATAGAGCCGCTAATTTACACTGCCAGTCGCGCTTGGGGCGTCCGTGTGCCAGCGGCTGACAGGAATAAAAGTTTCGATAGGGTGTACCTGTACTGTACCTCTACATGTACTGTACCTGTCTGTACCTGCACTGTACCTGAACCTGTACTGTACTGTACCGTACCTGTACTGTACCTGTACTGTACTGTACCTGTACTGTACTGTACCTGTACTGTACTGTACCTGTACTGTACTATACCTGTATAGTACTGTACCTGTACTGTACTGTACCTGTACTGTACTGTACCTGTACTGTACTGTACCTGTACTGTACCTGTACTATACCAGTACTATACTGTACCTGTACTGCACTGTACCTGTACTATACTGTACCTGTACTGTACTGAACCCGTACTGTACTGTACTGTACCTGTACTGTACCTGTACTGTACCTGTACTGTACCTGTACTGTACCTGCACTGTACCTGTACTGTATCTG
>NW_025941464.1:0-39748 GCF_000764305.2 Hyalella azteca
ATGTAGCTCTTTGTAAAAAAGAAAGAATTAAAACGCTATCTTTAATACTTTTTACTTTGTGATTTTTTTAAAAGAGTAAGTTCCCACGCCGCACCCTGTACATTTATACTAAACCATGAATAGCAAAAGGTACCTCAAAACAAATTACAGACTGCCACTAAATATATTTAAATATATAAAAAAATCGAATAAATCAAAAAAATAAAAAATCATGATCTTTTTATAGAAAAAATCAAATGATTCAATCACATGATTCAATCAGTTTGATTTAATCATAGCCACTCTGATCATTTTTATCAATGAGGTCTCACCCTCAAACTGCACCCCAAAGCACCGATCTGCTAGATAGGCAAGCAGCCATTACAGCATTGTCCCATGCACGCCACATTAACTAAGTTTGTATGACAGTCCTGTGAGCCAGAATTTATTAAAGGCTACAGTAAGGTCGCAAAAGGCCACCATGAGAATGGATTTGGTCTTCAGAGCAGCTCAAATAGCTGCCTCCAGTCTGGCGACCTAGTCTACTGCAGCAATGTGGTGTTGAAAATCTACCTGAGTTGAGTGGAAGGAGTTAGTTTGCCCCAGGAAGAAACCCAGATGTTTATTTACAATTAATTCAATGAGTTTTTGCATGCATGAGAGCAGTGATATGGGCCTGAAGGAGGAAACAGAAGTTAGTGTTTAATTATGTTTAGGTATGGGCATTATTAGGGTCTTCCAGGCTGTTGGAAGTGTGGCTTCAAGAAAGCAATGGTTGAATTCAGCCAGCTGGAAAGCTCGATATTACATTGGTAAGTGGGATACATGCTCATTGTGAACCTGGTTCAAGCCAGGTAAAGTTTTTTAAGGTGTTCAAGACTTTTGTTTAACTCGTAGCTGGTTAACTCATTTAACTCATTTGATTGACTGGTTCAGGTCTGAGTGATTGGCTGGTTCAGGATATCCCTCAATGCTAGTTCTAGGGGTAGAATGACATGCAAGGGATGAGGGGATGGTGCAGGAGATTCTGAGACCTCTTGATAGTGAGTTGCCAGAGTCTCTGTTTTGGATTGGAGGACAGAGAGAACTGAGTTCTTAACAATAAAGGGTTGCAAATTTTGACTGTATGGAGTTTGAAAGCTTTCAACTTTTTTCCACAGTTGTTTTAGGGGAATTTTTGATGTAACAGTGTTGCAAAAGTTTCTCCATAAGTCCTGTTTGACTTTTTTCACTTCCCATTTGACTCTCGCTTCAGCCCGTTTGTAGATGATGAGAACAGAGGAAGATGGGCAAGAGAGGAGGGCCTTTTTAGCTGCTTTTTTGGCAGCCAGTGCCTCAGCATATCTTGGGGTCCACCAAGGCTTACTATATTTTGATGTTGACACTTCCCTTGTTTGAGAAATAGCCTGAAAGCTAGCTGCTATGATATTGTTTGCAAATGAGCTATTGCTTGCTTCAAGGCCTGGTTGTGGCATTGTACCTTTTTGACTGAGCAGAGTTGACCACAAGCTCCATAAGCCAACTTGGAACTTCCAAGATGGGCAAACTTTGTCCTGAATGGATGAAGCCAACACAAGTGAAAATGGCACAGTGATCACTGCCTAAGTCTTCTCCGGTGAAAACATCAGATATTGGCTGTAACTGGGATGATATGAGAGAGATCCAGGGTTGAAAATGAATTGTGATAAGTGCTATAAAATGTTGGTAAAGAGGCAGGAGTTAGCAGGCATATAGATTGATCATGCAGTAAAAAGTGCTCCATACTCTTTCCTGTGATATTTGAGGTCTTGTTTGGTTCCCACAATGGACTGAGGGCATTAAAGTCTCCAACCATTAGCCAAGATGGCCCCAGTTGACTCGCATAATGATCTAGTTCTGCTACTGTAATGTTTTGGCAGGGGTTGTATACATCATAATTAAGGAGAAGACATTGGTATGCTTCAAAAAGTGTTTAACACAACACACCTCTAAATTCTCCAGTGGATAAGGTACCAGATCTAAATTTAAAAAGAAGACATCATTTCTCACCTGAACAGCCAAGCATCCCCAACCTGTGCATCACCTCTACGTTTATAAATTGGAGAATAATTAATAAATTTGGGCTCATAGCCAGTTGATAGCCATGTTTCAGATAAGCCGCCAATGTGGGGTTTATGTGTGTACAGATACAGTTCAAAGTTACTCAGTTTGTTATGCAGATTATGAAAATTCCATTGTATTAACTTTAGCTCTCTGTCTACTGATATTTTCCTAGATTATGCTTAAGTGAGGTGACTGCAGCTTTGAGAAAAATCCTCTGCTGTTTACCCCTTGTCTTGTTGTTTTCCCCCCATTACAGGAGCAGGGCGAAGTGAATAGGTGTTATGTTTTTTCTTAGAGATAGCTCCACCTATGATTGATGAGGGAGTAATCTGCCCATCCTCAGCAAGCATGTCTGAGTCATCCATTGCTGTCTCCAGGTTGCAGAGTCATCACTGATATTACAGCCTGAAATTCAGTGTTTTGGTATTTTGAGGTTTCTGGCACCACCAAGCAGAGAGGACTAGTGTTCCTTGAGTAGGCTTCAGCTGATGGTTTTAGTTTAAAGGTTTCAGCAGCTATTTTGGTAATGTTTTTTTTGCCAGTGGAATCAGAGTTGCAGCAAAGTGACAGAACATGTGATAAAAGATCAATCAGTTGGGCAAGAGAAATTTTAGCTTCAACATTTTGCTGAGCAGGTTTGGTAGTTTGGGTGATGACAGAACTTTTATCTTTTTGAGCTTGTGCAAAATATGACAAGTTGGAGTTGTTTCCTCCACTCAAGTTCCAAGTCCTGGTAGGATAAGCAGGCAGTTGTGCGAATCTTGAGTCTGAATAGTTGTTAATATCATGAGAGAGGGAATTGATGCTTGGTTTGCTACTTGTTCAGTTTGGACATGTTTAACAGTATCCATGTTCAGTTTGGACATGTTCAACAGTATCCACATGAGTACATGTTTTCACTCCATGACTCCCACCACACACCACACAGTGGGGTGGACTCTTACAGGTAAGAGAGTTGTGTCCAAAGCATTGACATCTAAAACATTGCCAAGGCTTATCTACAAATACGTCAACATGGAAGCGCTGGTAACTGAGAGTCACATATGAAGGTCAGGGTGATGCATCATCTTTGGTGATGCATCAGCAGCAAAATTTACGCCTTAAGAAGTTCTTGCTGACACATATGGATTGAAATTAGAAATTACTTCGAAATTATTGCAATTATGGCAAATCTGAAAGACTGCAAGTTTCTGCAAGTAAGGGTTCCGGTACGTTGGATGGTTCAGGATGCAGTGAAGCTTCTCCGGAAATCAGTTGCGGCGAGTGTAAGTGTTGCAGTGGGCGGAGAGTAAGGAATATACTATCAAAGTTGTTCGCTTGCAGCATTTTCTTATTAAAAATTACCCAGCAATGCATCTTGAAAATGTCTGGCGACATTTGGGGCTGAAAATCCATATCTTGGAAACGCTGCTTGCAAACTCTGCACCCTGGTATGAGGGCAGAGCAATACAACGGAACGTTATTCGAACATTGAGGTTCTGATGAGATCAATGCCTTCAAGATTCTCTCTGCAGTGACACCCAGACGTCCTGCAGAGGTTTGTGCTTCAGTGAGTTATTCATTAGATACTTCACTGCCAAAAGGGCCAATAACTCCTGCTGATGTAGTTTGACTGGCAGGAAGTCTACATTTAACCTTCCACATCTCTACCTTTTCTACCTCAAGCAGATATGATATATCCTGTGAATGTTATGTTTTCATATTCAGAACTAGTAAGAAATGGGCATTGTTTTTTGACATGCTAGCGATGCCAAATTTTCCAAACGCAGAATTGGCCAGAGCCTTGCTGAGAGCAAGGTCATCAAAGAGGAACCTACTTAGATCAACTTCACCAAGTGCAGGTTGACAGTCTCCATCATCAAAAATAAGGCTCAATCAAAATGACACAGTTTTGCAGACTTCTCAGGTCCTCAGCACTGTTTCTTGGTCCTGCAGTAATTACAGCATCAGTCAGAAACATCATCAAAAAGAAAAAAAGCCTAAAAATCCCTCAAAGTTGTGAACACCAGATGACCAGAATTAGTTATAAAGGCTTATAATATTGGGCGTCATGGGAAGAACATTTGATGAAGTATCACAGATGAGATCACGAGAGGAGCACCAAGGCTAGAGTGAGGAGGCATGTCCAGGTTGTATTGAACTGCTGAGCTCTGGGTTAAGGCAAGTGGATTTAAAAGAGATGGAATTACATTGGGATCAAAAGAGGAAAGTGAGGAGTTTTCATTGCAGGAGCAAGTGTTTTCATCTTAATCTGAGGGAATAGAGTCTCCAATTTGCTTCCTCTGTTTGTTCTTGCCCATCTTGTCCAGCACTGCAAGGCTGACAGTTACGAGGCATACTCCCTTCAATGGATTATGGAACAAAATAATAATAGTATCAATAAGTTTAAAAAATGCTGGTAAACAATTACAATTTTGCAGTGATCTTGGAGTGGAAGGTGGAGAAAAATAAATCAGTTGACTTTCCTCTGTATAAGTTTGTACTTCAAAGCCAGCACACACACCAAACATATTGTCACCAACAAATCAAAACTTGAAAAAAACTTGCAGTCTTGTTGAAATTTGTGACGGCCACGCTGATGATGTTTGATGCTTATTGGAGCTTCGGAGATGCATCCATGTAGCTCCACGTCTGCAGGGGGATTTAGTTGTTACAGAAGTCCCAACATCCCACGTTTGCAAAGGGATTTAGTCAGTGCAGCATTTCCAGCAACTGTGTGCACATGAAAAATTTCATTAGTATAAAGCATCATACATATTGTATCGATTGATCAACTAGAGCTCACATAATTAGGGTGTAAATTCAATGAATCACATCATGTTCAGGGAAATAATTAACTGAAGGCAGATCAGGGAGCATAAGTGATTCAAAATAAAGTGACATTTTTTTGTAAAGAATTGCTAGCAATTAGCTCATTCTAAACAAAGGATAACATGAATAGAGCTAAACTAAATTGCCCAAGTTAGTAGCTAGTGGATGTCCTACTTTGTGCCACATATGAGAACGCAGACTCTAGGTGAGGGTCCAGTCTAGGCAGCTCAACCTGGAGCCTCTTTCAGCCAAAAATGACTCACAAAACAATGTTTAATGCAAAAGTGCAAACAAGATGGATCTCTTATGGGCAAGGCTCAGAAGGAGGCAAGGGATTATTTGTTCATCTGGCAGAGACAAATAGCGGCACTCTTCACACAGGCAGTCATTACAGTATTCAATTGATCTGCTTAGAGAAACCTCTACTTGAAACTCATGGATGCACCACAGGTGTGTTTGCTGAAGGTGTAATATAAAGTTAGTTCCATACAGGGTTGGCATTGATTTAATCAAATTGATTAAATCATGTGATTAAATCATTTGATTTTTTAAAAAAAAATCATGATTTTATTTATTTTTCCAATTTTTTATATATTTGAATATATTGAGTGGCAGTCTTTAATTTATTTTGAGGTATTGTTATTCATGATTTAGTTTGAATGTACTATGACAAATTGGAATATAAACCTGTTGCCTTTAGTGTGTATTAGGTTCCAATGAATTGTATGTTTTTGGTAAAGAGGTATCAATTGTTGCAATACATTGTACATAGCTAGCTAGCAGCTTAGCTAATTCTTACAAGGCTATAGTCTTTAACTAACTATTTGACTATTTGTTATATATTAATTACAATATACAATTTAAATGTGTTAGCTAGCTTATACATGGTAAGGCAAAACAAATTGAGCAGTTTTGAGGCAAAATGAAAGAGTAATGGAGGTACAAGAAGAAGAAAGTTTATTTCCCTCAAGGTTAAGCATAACATTCCATTTAGAATACTTATGTTTTGAAAACAATATCAGGAAGATGATGGCCGTTAGCTGCATCACACTGTTATGTCGTTCTTGGAAGTTTAATACAGCATCAGGTGATCTTGCAGGCCACTGTTAATCACCCCTCAGAGATACCACACGTCCGGGAAACATTTGTTTCACAACATAGAGTGACATTCGGGTTGTGTGAGCTGTAGTCCCATCCTGCTGCAACCACACGTCTTCCAATGCTTCATTTTCAACAATGTTTTCCATCCTGGGCTGCAAGAAATTTTGCAACATTGCAGCTTAGCATTTGGAATTCACTGTCACGGTTACTCCCACTTCCGAGAGCGACTCTAACAGTGTGTTGCTGCTAACGGCCACCATCTTCCAGATATTCTTTTCAAAACATAAGTATTGTAAATGGTATGTTATGCTAACCTTGAGGAAAATAAACTTTTTTCTTTATGTACCTCCATTACTCTTTTATTTTGCCTCAAAACTGCTCAATTGGTTCTACCCCACCCTGTATATTGAGAGGTTGAGATTGGATTGACCTTTTAGGCAATTAGAAAGATTTTCTGCCCTAATTTTTTTAAATATGTTAATTTAAAACTAGACAAAACAATTACAATTATAAAACTATACATAAATAATTGAATGCAGTGAATGGAAATAAAATGTTTGAATTGTGCATATATTTATTTCAAAGTGTTAGCCTTTCTCATAACATTAGTATCATTTCAAGTTTTTTGAGATTTGTTTGGTTATTGTTCAGTTTATGTTTGGTATTGGTTTATTTTTCTACATCAAATGGGAACAGTGCAGTCAGTCACTCAGTCACTACTAGTCAGTGTGTTTAGAGGGTAGAGTCTGATGGATTTATAGGACATAAAACTAGTAGATCTATTGATAGTGTTGTGCACTGTGCTATCAGCTACCTATCTGTTATGTGACTCTTCAATAATTAGAAGATCCACATTCCTGAAGTGTTTTTGTATATTGAAGCCGGTTAAATGGTCAAAATTTAGCTCATTACCTTGCTCCATACAAACTCTATAAAGCTAATGAATAGACTTATCAAAAATTGTTTGCCCAAAAATCCCAAAGTGGTAAACACCACCCTGGCCATTATTGAAGGCAGTAAGTGCCCTTTTTAGCCATCCATTTTGATCCATATGCTGTTATCGTAGGCTAATTGCAACATAAAAAATAACATTTCAAAAAGACAAAAAGCTGAAAAAATCAAATATATAAAAAAAAATCACAAAAAAAGTCATTGATTTTTTATTTTTTTAATGAAAAAAAACACCCACCCTGGTTCCATAGTGTTATTTGTAGTTAGATCACAATTGTTAGAGATTCCAGGCAGAAGTACACTCCAGGAGAAGTATCTGACTAACATTAATATATACTAGGTTCAATTAATTAAGACTACATTTGCTTTAGGGCATTAATTTCTTTAAGGTAATCAGTGGTGGCTTTAATTATCTTCACCTGTGTTTCAGGAGGGAATGGGCCTCCTCCTAGCAAGGAGGAGGCCCATTCAGTAATCAGTGGAGGCCACAGATTGATCAACATTCAGCAAGGTTAGTGTGTTAGACAGATTAGTTTGGGCCTGAGCATGCAGATGGCAGTAGAGCAGCAAGTGATCTATTGTTTCTACACGCTGGCCACAGTTGCACATAGGGGTTATCAATCATTCTGAACCTAGCCAAGTGCACTCTCACTCCAGCATGACCCATCCAAAGTCTAACAAGTGCCATTTCCACAAGTCTATTTTGGTTTAGTGCCCAAGGCCAATTGCCTACTCTATCTTTGATTTGGCAGAGGAAAAGGCCCTTCTCTGAAGCTTCAGTGATATTAACCCATTCGCGCTACCAGTAATGTCAACTGGGGCTACTCGGGATGGGCGGGGTAACTTGGGACAGTCCTCCAACATGGCGTAAAACTGTTTTAGTAGCAAAACTAATTTGAATATCGCAAAACTAAATATAGTGACATAAATGTCAACATTTTTCCTATCTATGTAGTATAAAGGAAGTTCAAAAATACTACATTTATTTTGCTTGAAAAATTCCTGAAAAAATGGCGAAAAACGATCTTTTAAAAAGTTACTTCTGCTAGGGTCTGTGGTATAAAATATATTTGCTGTATTAAAAATTTTGTTTAGAAAAAAGATGCGGACAAGTGACTTTACTTGCGGAATTTACATACCTCAATCAAAAAAATGTCGGCCATTTCCGCACGGCGGGGCTACTCGGGACACCTTCCCCCCCCCCGGGGCTATTCAGGACACCCCTAAAAACGCATTCACAGCATAACCTTGGTTAGCAAAGGCTTCAGTAAATAAGAATTCTCATTATGATATATTTCTCCAAAAATATGATGCTTGTCTCTAAATGAACCCTTTATTTTTCATGTTTTTTATAATATTTTTCTCTTATAGAAAATTCACTTGAGCCTATTAAAATGGCGAGACATTATAAGCCCACAGGGAAACTTGTACGACGGAAATCGTATACAACTGCTGATATCAAGCTAGCAGTGGATAGTGTCATTGTCGATGGCATGTCCATTAGAGATGCAGCGCAAATGCATAATGTGCCTCAAAATATGCTGCTTAGATACGTCAGACAACACAGGACTGCAGGGAATGCAACTCATAACTTTCTTCATATGGGGCACCCAATATCACTTCTTGCGCATGAAGAAAGGATCATCGCCCTAAACCTAATTGTTTTGACTGATTGGGGGTGCCCTCTGACCCATCTTGAGATACAAATGATTGTAAGGGACTTCTTGAATAAGAGTGGCAGGAAGGTCACCACCTTCAAAAACAATCTGCCTGGCATTGACTGGGTTAATAATTTTATTGCCTGATACAAGCACTTGCTCTCTACAAGAATGTGTCAGAATATCAACAAAAAAAGGGCAGAGATCTCAAGTGAAGTCATCAGAAAGCTTTTTAAAAACATTGCCCATGTGCTGCAAGGCGTGCCTGCCAAGAATATCATAAACTATGATGAGACAAATCCCTGGGAAGTCCCAGATGATCTTCAGGTGAGGGATGAAATACCCTGAGAGGGTAATGAATTTCAGCAAGACCAGCTATTCAGTGATGTTTGCAGGCACTGCTTCAGGGGAGCTTCTTCCACCTTATGTAGTTTATAAAGGTATGAGATTGAAAGAGGCATGGACCAAAGGAGGCCCTCATGGCTGTCGCTACAATGTCAGTAGAAGTGGCTGGTTCAATGCTGAGATGTTATATGATTGGTTTAAAACTCTTCTGCTGCCCTTCTGTAAGAATTTAGAAGGTCACAAAGTGTTAATTGGAGATAACCTCTCCTCTCATCTGCACCATGACGTATTTCAACTTTGCAATGCAAACAACACAGGCTCCATCTTTTTGCCAGCCAATGCTGGCAAGTCAGCATTTTACCTTCCAAGATCCAATTTGACTAGTAGAGAGGAGTTTAGTAAGATATTTAGAATCTTGGTTGCCCATTGTTACTATCAAAAGATTTCTACCAACATTTTTCTGAACTCCCTTGACCCCTATGGTTCTAAAATATGATGAGACTAGAGTTTGCTAAGAGCTAAATCATTTGCTAAAAATTTGTTAATATGACGTTCATCAGGTACCAGTTCAATAATCACAACCAAGGGGTTGCCTGGGTTGGCAGGTGTGATTTGCTCAGGTACTTCAGCAGAGAGTAGAAGTTTGCCTCTGCCCACAGGTAAGACTAAGAACAGTCAGATATTTCAGCAGAGACAGAGAGAGCATGAGAGGTTGGCCTCTGCCCACAGGTAAGACTAAGAACAGTCAGATATTTCAGCAGAGACAGAGAGAGCATGAGAGGTTGGCCTCTGCCCACAGGTAAGAACCGTATCAGAATCAGACAAGTCTCCCAGTCCTAGTGAATCAGAATAAGACAAAAACCCTTCAAAATTTGCCAAAATCCTGTCATGTTGCATTTCCAGCCTTTCTTTGTAATTTAACTGCTCCTTATTTGCCGTTTTGTCAACAGCAAACTACCATGAACTTGAAGATTGCATCTCACATCTTATACTAGGCTTGGGAAGTCAACAGGTTTGTTGATGTCTTGAGTTTGAGAGTCCCCAAGTTTATTTGCTTTGCCTCCAAGCTGCCCTGCCATTGGAACCAACTCTGAAACGGGAGTTTCAATCTCTGCCTCAGGGTCAGACGTCCCAGATGAAAGGCTAGTTGTTCTAATTTTTTTTCCTCTGTTTGCTCCCACCCTGTCCCATATTCCAGAAAAATGAATGAAATAACCACCTAAAGCTCAAACAAGTTTAGAGATCACTACGTACGATTACGATGACCTTTTCTTACCGATCATGTAACCAGATCTTTCCTTACAATCAACACCAGAGATTGATGGCTACGCTCTTCTTTCTTTCTAGTTTATTCTTATAGGAGCACTGGAAACTAGTCCATAAAGCCCCTTGCCTAAACTGGGTTTAATTGGTACCCAACAGTTCAACAGCCCTGAAAGTGAAAATCTGAAACAAAAGAAAAAAATAAAAAATAAATAATAAAAATAAATAAATAAATAAAATAAAATAAATAAGTAAATAAAATAAAATAAATAAAAAATGATAAATTTTTAATGCAAAAGTTAAACATCAATAAATAATAAGGATAAAAGCACTGAATGAAATAATTATTAAAATAATAACAAGAAAACAAAGAAAATAAAAATAAAAACAATAAAAAAAAATACAAATGAATAAATAAATAAATTATAGAACAAAAGAACAATAAAATATGAATGCAATAACATAATGATGGCAAACCTGCTGAAGAAAACAAGACATGGCGGAGCCATGGAACCTGTCAAAGCCGTGAAACACGGCAAATCTGTGAAACACGGCAGAGCCACAAAGCACATCTATAGGTATACACCTGCATCTATATCTATACAGCAGTTCATATCTATATACAAATGGACCTCCTCAGAGAGGCGGCCAGCAATTCAGCACCAAACGCTACAAAGTTGGGTGCTACCACTACAGTCAGTCATCAGGCAATTATTCTCTTCAGCAGTTCAAGATCTAATCCAGTATTAGTTGTCACACCCATGCCTTAACTTGCGCCACACACGAGATCATTATGCTAATTAAAGGTCCAGCCAGGGTGGGGGCAGCCTGGAGCTTTTCTTGACTTAGCAGCCAAGGCAAGAGAGATGAACTTTGCAAAAAAACTAAATAAAACAATATCTCCTGTGAGCGGGGTCATGATTGAAGGCTAGGGAAGGCTTGGTAAAGTGGGATAAGAATAGCACTCCTCACAAAAAGCAGTCCCTACTTAAATAAACTAGTCATTCCTAAATCTATCAAAACTGTATAAAGTGCTTTTCTTTCCATTATCAAAGCACTCAGTTGAGTGAGGGAAAGAATTTAAATTTTGGTTGTTAGTTCCCACACATGTTAGTGTTAATTTTGTTTACAGTAATTACATTTTTTTAGCTTAGCAAAGAAATGATTATTAGATTGATTTAAAAACATGCGATGAGTAGAGGAACAAGGCTAGAGCTTCAACTATTGCTGACTGAGTCAACAGTGGGAAGGGGCCCCCTCCTAGAAGATTTTACATATGTGTACCACGAAATGTATTTCTCCAGGACGTAGTGATACATAATTCAGGTTGCCTTAAATTGGCCAAATCTGAGAACAAAAAAGGCCAATAACTCAATATATACTAATTTATTTGTAGATTCAGTTATAAAAATTTCATTTATTTTCTTCTTACAGTATTTAAATTAATATAGGTATTAGGTTAATTTAATTTAAGTACCGGTACCCCTATCTTGAATTTTAGTTGGCCAACGCAATTGAGAAAAACTAAATCACGGAATTTTTTCAGAAAAAATGATAGTCTGGCAACCCAGTTTGAAAATATTACAAAAAAATGAAATAATAGTACAAGATGAAGTAATCGTAGTCAACGTGTTATAGTTGGGGATTACATTAAGTACTACAAGTTTATTTAGCATTTGAGCACGGGCAGCACTATGATTGGTACATTCAAAAATGAGGTGGTGAACAGGTTCTACTTCACCACAGGTGCAGAGTGGGTTTGGGGCTAAGCCAAAGCAAGCCAAGTGTGACCGAACACCAGCATGACCTGTACGTAGGCGAGCTATGGCTGTCTCCATTACCCAATTTGGGTGGGAGGCCCACGGCCAAGAGCCTAGTTTGTCTTTAATCTGAGCAAGGAAGAGCCCCTTTCCTGAACTTCTCATTTCCTGGTGCCAAGATGTGCACCAACTAACAGAAATAGCATCATCTATTGCCCTTACCAGCTCTTCCCGGCTAGGGGCAGTCACTGTGCGGTAGTGGAGGGCATGAGCTTCTCTGTCAGCAAGATCTGCTGCTTCATTTCCAGGTATTCCACAGTGACTGGTGATAAATTGGAGCTTGATTAAATGAGAAGAATTCAAGGAGAAAAGTTTTGCTTGAATTTCAAACACACGAGGCAAATGATGCTTAGGTCTTCTATCTTTAATAAGAAATAGAGCGCTTTGTGAGTCAGTATATATCACTAAATTTTCACACTTAGCAGATTATTTTGGGCCCATGTGAGAGTCTGAAGTATGGCAAATAGTTACAATTCCAGACCCTGTACCTCTGGATGGAGCTTCCAGCTGAGGCACACTCCCCTGGATGGAATAACCACAGCTGCTGATGTGGAGCAGGCCGGTTCTTCCACCCGTGACCCATCTGTGTGAGCAGCAATGCAGTTGGCATACCTAGTTTGGAAAATATCATGAAACAGTTGAGTGATGGCAGCAGGTGAAATAGATGACTTTGGGATAGTGCTGAAGTTGGTGAAAATATTGAAGTTGACATTGAACCATTGGGGGAAGTGGCAAAATCAAAGGGGAGGTTGCAAGGCGTGGACACAAGAGGCCAATGCGATTGAATATTGTTCTGGTATGAGGGATGAAAGAGCAGTATGCATTCTATAGGCAGGAATGCCTGGCAAGAAGGAGCTCATTAGTGGCTGGGCACTTGGGTAATTGTCGTAGTCTTGCAAAGTATTTGCATATTGATTGGTCTCAATGGATTTGAAGAGATGGTATATTGGTTTCAATTTCCAAGGAAATTATTGGAGTAGTTTTTTGACAACCTGTAGCAATTCTGAGGCTACTTTTTTGAAGAACATTGAGTTTGGATAAATGTGATTGAGCAGCAAATGCATAGAAGGGAGAGGCATAGTCAAGTTTACTGCGAAGTAGGACTTTGTATAGCTTCAAGTGAGTTTGGCGATCAGCACCCTAATGCCTATTGGATATGGATTTGAGAAGATTAAGGATTGGCAAACATGATGCCTTCCACATTTCAATGTGAGGCTTCCATTCGAGGCAGGGTGCATCTAGTACTTCACCAAGGTATTTGTGATGCTGAACATATTCTAGGTTATGTCCATTTGCTTGGATGGGGAGAGGTTGGACTTTCTTGGTGGTAAAGCACATAATTTTGGTTTTGTCTAAGTTTAGTTTTAGGCCCCAACTGTGAGTCCATTTAACAAATGAGTTTATTTGGTTTTGAAGTTGATTAGTGGCTGCTTGGATGTTTGAATTACTGACAAAGAATGTGATGTCATCAGCATATTCAGCAGCTGTGACTCCAGGAGTGGAGGGCATATCACTCATCATAATGTTGAACAATGTGGGGGAAAGTATTGCTCCCTGGGGCACCCCAGATTTAATTGGACTACAGGTCTACAGGAAGAGTACTCTCCTTCAAAGAAGACTTTGAACATCCTTCCACTCAGGTAAGCACGAAACCACCTTAAAAGAGCACCCCGCACTCCACAGCAACTGAGCTAAATACAGGAGGCATGTATATCACACTCTGTCAAAGGCATTACTCAGATCAACAAAGCAGACCAGCAGTACTGACTTTGCGTGGAGAGCATGGTGGATGGCAGCTTCCAGTCGGGCTACTTGATCAATTGCCGACATGCTGTTGCCAGAAGGCATTATTGCTTTTCTCCACTCAATCCATCTGTGTCATTAACCAATTTTCATACTCAATGCATCCTTTTGTTTCATGTCGTTTCAGAACAGAGGTAATAACTAAATTCCATTCAGCCCAAGTTTAATTCGGTAACTAAAATGCTGCCAAGACAGTTTAATGCATCAAGGTAATTCTGCAATACTGTTGTGTGAGTGAAGCTCTTCCAGATAAGGTGTATATATATATATATATATATGTATGTCTTCCTTAATGCTGCATTTTCCACATCTTTTTAACCGTTGCATTATTTATCTGCATTACTTGAGCACAACCCTACCATAATCTAGTTAACTTTGTTTCAAGTGCTCATAGACATAATGGTGATGTGGTGCTTGTTTTACCTATATAACTTCACTTGCATTATTGTGTCAAATCTACTTCCAATGTTGTTTGCTTTGTGTTTATTAATTATAATTTTTGCTTCAATAACTCTTGCAATTTAAGTTACTAGACTAAATTATCAATCTCTAAATTACTAAATGTTAGTTCATTATTCAGTTATAGCATGGTTGCTGCAAGTTAATCACTAAATTTAGGCATGATAGATTGTAACCTGCTTTGCATCATAGTCACATTATATGCAGTATCTTTCATTTGTAATTTTTATATCTTTCAGCTGTCTGAGGACCTTCTGCGCCATTGCACGTCCTGTGCTCCCAATTCCATATCACTAGTTACCAAACACCAAGTCCCATAGACCTAAAGCACTATAAGCAATATTGTCTCTGTACATTCATTGGCATGTCAGTTGTTTTTTGAAATCCCAAAATAAAACATAACTCTTCTGGCAACTCTTTACTTACACCATTATTAGACCAATTCAGCTTCACTTAAGTGGGTTACGAGTTAATCCCCCCGTGGCTGACACGGGAACAATGCGGCAACAAAACCCCCCTGGGAAAGCCGCAGGGCCAGCTTCTGCTCAAGGGAGAATGTGAGACGTTTATTTACCATTGCTTCCATCAGCTTTCCAACACAGGACAGCAAGGAGATAGGTCTATAGGAAGAGGTGCTTGTCAGTGGTTTGCCTGGTTTAGCTATGGGAATAATTAAAGCCTCCTTCCAAGATTGTGGAACAGTGTTGGTCCTCAGACTTTGGTTGAATATCTCCAACAGCCACATACAAAACTCCTGAGGGAGATGAGCAAGATGTTGGTTATGCACTCGATCAGTGCCTGGAGATGTATTTCTCAATGAGTGCAAACAGCATTCTAATTCATGTAGCTGAAAAGGAGAATTGAGAGGGGAATACGTGTCTTCACTCAATGCAACTGCTAATGGAAGGATTATAAACTTGGGGTATGGAGATGGCACAGGTGCTGACAGCACACTCTCATAGTGAGAAGCAAGTGCATTTGCTTTGGAAGGAGAGTCAGAGATAACTGTCAAGTCTGGCTGGATGAAAGGTTGTGTTCTTCTCCGATATGGGTTTTGTAATTGCTCTATTTTCTTCCATAGTATTGATATGGGAGTATCTGAGGTAATTGAGCTGCAATATTTTGTCCAGGATGCTTTTTTTGCAAGTTTTACCTCCCTCTTAATCAATGCCTGATTGCACTTGAAGTTGATTAGGTTTGCCTGAGATGGGAGGGCAATCAGGGCTTGCTTGGCAGCTTGTTTTGCCTCCACTGCGTGAGCACAAGCTTGGTTCCACCAGGGTTTGTTGAAGCGTGGAGTGATGAGTTCTTTTGTTTGAGGAAAATGCTCTGTGCTTGTGGAGATTATTGCTTTGGTAATATTCTGGTTACTTACCTCAATGTTGCTGCCTGGGTGGGTGCCCTGTTGGGACAGAGCAGCAAACCATGCAGCCCACAAACCATCCTTGAACCTGAAAGAGGGACGAGTTCAGCAGCGAGCTGTAGAGGCTTCAATGCCAATGCATGTAACCACCGGGTTGTGGTCACTGCCCATGTCCTCCTCAGTGTAGACTGTAGATCGGGGAACAAGTTCCGCTGCTATGAATGTGAGGTCTAGAGTAGAGAAAGAATTATGGTAAATGTTGTAATATGTGGGCAAGGATGGTGGAGTGAGTAAAGCTATAGATGGTTTAGTTAAAAGTGACTCAAATAGATTCTTCCCTGGAGCATTTGCTATTTTGCCAGGCTCCCATAGGGAGTTATGAGCATTAAAATCACCTAGGATGATGCATCAGGGTGCCAGTTGTTCAAAATAGTGTATAAATTCTTGCTGGGTCACTGTTTCATTAGGGTTGGAGATATTGAGAATAGACATAGGTTTGTTTCCTTGTACAAAATTTGTTAGTCCTAGGAATTCCAGTTTGCCTTAAAGAGAGGGATTCAATGCAAGACCAACATAATTAACATCATTCTGGATAAGGATGGCCAGTCCACCTCACGCTTGACCAGCACCTCTATGCTTATATATGGCTGTGTAAACTTAGGTTCATATGAAGGAGTAAGCCAAGTCTCTGTAAAACATACTATGTGTGGTTTGGTACTATAAAGGTGAAGTTTGAAATTACTGAGTTGGTTGTGAAGGCTGTGACAGTTCCATTGTATAACTTTTATTTCTTTTTAGTTGGACATTTTGAGGATGGCATGTTAAGAACGTTTCTAGTCATTGAGCTTGGTATGGTCTTATCCTTAGATCAGTGTTCACCATCCCCATCCTGAGATGCTGGATAGGCTACTGTGGCCTTCCTGTACTTTACCGTCATCTGAGGATGCAGAGGGGCTCTAAATACTGGTGATGGTTCAACCATTTCAGACATCTCATCGGCAATAATTTGTGAGAGTTCCGGAAAAGGAATCTAATCTAGGCCACCGTATGGTTCTGTGTTAGAGCTCTGAGAGGGGCAGTGTTCAACCTGTATGCTTGAGGGTTGTTCAATATGGAAAGTATCTTTAATGAGTCTTGTGGCAACATTCAGAAATTCAGGGTTTTCATTAGGCTTACATAGAGACAGGAGTTTTATAAGCAATTCAATGAATTGGTCTACTGGCATGTTCTGCAAGGTTGATTTTGTTTGCATGTCTGTTGTCTGTGTGCCAACAGTTGTGGTAGTGGGACATAGTTTAGTCTCTGCAGGTCTGGATTTAGGTGAAGGGTTGCCAGGGGCAGGAGATACTATGGAAGCCATTGAGGGAGCTGGTCTCTGAACAGGGTTTTGTGGGCCTTAGGCAGTAGCCTTTACTGATTTCAGGGCATCTCGGTATGAGAGCTTAAGGTGTGAGTGGACCTTTTCAACTTGTTTTGCTTGCTTGTTTCATATGAGGACAACCCCCATAATCTGCAGTATGTGGACCTCCACAATTGCAGCAGTGTAGTCTTCCTGTATTAGAACAATCCTTCACACTGTGGGCCCCACCGCATGCAACACAGCGTGGGGAACCCTTGCAGCTAATGGCAGTGTGTCCAAAGTATCGGCATCTATAACACTGCCATGGGTCGGCCACAAAAGGGTCAACTTTAAATCGCTGGTAGCCAACATACAGATGATCTGGCAAAGTGCCTGAAGGAAAGTTAATTTTGAACTTGGAAGTTTTCAGCCTCTCAAGAGCCAAGTCAAGTCATTAGTAGATTCATCCTTCATTGAAACAACCAGGAGCTGACGCCTGGGGTTCCTAAAAATGTGGCCAATGCCAGCTTTGCCAAAAGGTGAGTTTGCAAGAGCCATGCTTAGAGAGATTTCATTGGAGAAAAATTTGCTCAAAGGACGGGCATTAGGGCCATCAAGATCTGCAACAGGCTCTATTATAACTATTTTAGAATTTGAATCAGAGCTCTTTGGGTATGACTGATGTACAGGAGGCTGATATCCCAGTTGAGCATTGGTTTTTAGTGAGGCAGAGGAAGGTATATCAATATGGCCTTCCATTGTGGGATGAAAGCCCTCAAATGTATCACCAATATCAAGGACTTCAATGTCATCACTAACCAAGTGGTCTCGTACCTCATTGCTTGTTGAATTAGTACTAAGGGTAGGTGGTACAATCTTATCAAGACTGAGAGGTGGCATTTGTGGCCAGGTGGGTATTGCAGAGGTATTAGTAATGCTGACATGGAAGCAGAATAGGTTTCTGAGCAGTCAGATGATATTGATGCCTCATCTCCTTGTTCTTTTTTCTTATGTTTAGCTTTGGGCTTAGGAATTCTGCTGGTTTTTTGTACAAACAACTCACTCCAACTAGGTGCCCATCTCAAAATAAGGACTATTTTATATTTATTCACCGACTGTCAAAAATGGTACTCACTTTTGAGCGAAGCAATTGCTCTTTTCCTAGCAGGCAAACAGTTGACTCGACATGCCCGTCATGCCGGGGTATCGATACAAAACCCAAAATTGAACTTACTTTGGAGTGAGACGATGGCAGCGCTCGCTGCACAGCTGGTGGTGGTGGTGATTATTGGAGCTTCAAAGACTTGTCCATGTAGCTCCACAACTGTACGGGAATATGGTGCAGACGTAGCCACAGCAACTGTGGACACATGAAGAGGACAGACAGCACAGAGAGCTGCAAGCATTGCAACAATAGCTAATCAACAATTTCAAAACGGGGGTGTATGTTCCAGTATCATAAATCAGGGAATATTTTGCTGAGGGCATTACATGGGTCAATATATTTCAAAATCACATAATAATGATTATAAATCAGGTGCTACTCTGTTATACTGAAAGTTGTACAGAAGACATTCAAATGTAGATGCTAGTGTAACCCAGTTAGTATCTAGGGGATGCCCTACCTTGCACCACATACGAGAACCAGTCAGGTAGATAAGGGTCCAGCCTGGGCAGCTCAACCTGGAGCCTCTTGAGGCCAATAGGCGTTGTACAAGTAATATCTAATTTAAGTATGCAAACAAGATGGATCTCTTATGGGCAGGGTTCTGAAGGAGCAAAGGTTGATGAGGATACATGAGTAACATGACAGACAAATAAAGGCACCCCTCACAAATGCAGTCATTACATTAGTCAATTGATCTGCGCAGAGCGCCCCTACTTGAGATGCCTAGGTGAGTTTACTGCTGTTGTTGTCCCTTCAGGCTAATGGTAAGATGATGCTAAGTGTCTGAGCGTCACTGTCTTTCTTACTTGAGCTTCATTTTCAGAATTTTCAATAGAGGCTTTTGGTTCTTAATTTAACTGTTGTCATTGCAAGGTTTTTCTTAATGTGCATTTTATTATGTGATTGTATTATGTGTTTATTTAGTCTGTACCAGCTATTCTGTCCCATGTTTGTGATGCTTTTGCTCAAGTGCCAAAATGATTCATTAACATTTTTAGTCGAGTTATAATATTTGTTCAGTTGATTATCTACAGTCATTAAGTTCAGAGTTTTAACCTTGAAATCTTGATTTGTTCATTGTACCTTCATTAACTATGATTCCATTTACTGTTCCAATAATTAATGCTTCAAGCATGTTTATTGTCTTAATTGGCATGATGGCCATGAGTGGTTAAATTTCCTTAAAATAGTCTCATGTTCCAAAGTCTTGTCATGAGTGTTGCCAATTTAATTTCCATCAATTAATTTTAGTTATGCTTTTCAGTTAACTGGCACACGAACCACCTCCGCCTGCCCATGCTCTAAACTCTAATTTCTAGTTCACTTTAAGCATAACCACTCACAATCCACACACCACTTTTATTAGTCTTTATCCATAGTTTGTTTTGCTTACTTCAGTCACTTGTTTTGATTAATTTTGTACAAGATCCCTAAATTACTTTTATAGAGAAATTGTTTCATTATCCTTTCACTTAGATAGTTACCTCTAAATTCATAAGCAGACAACGAGTTTGTCTCACCCGCTAGAGATACATGGTAACAGTGTGTTAGTTAGATTAGTTCTGGGCAGGGAATGCAGATGGCAATGAAGCAATAGGTGATTAATAGTTTCAGCATGCAGGCCACAGTTACACATTGGATTGTCTAGCATCCCAAAGAGTGCCATGTGCGCTCTCACGCCAGCATGTCCGTGCCAAAGTCTGGCAAGTGCTGTCTCAACTAGTCTGCTTTTGTTTGATGTCCATGACCAGTTTTCTATTTTGTCTTTGATTTGGAGGAGGAATAAGCCTGTTCCAGAGTCGTGAGTGTCACCAAGCCACTTTTGCTGCCAGTCCTCAACAAAAACAGAATGGAATTTCCTTACCGTCTCTTCCTTCCTCATTGGAGTAATGGTACGATACCGTAGGGCATGAGCTATTGAGGCTGTGTGATCGGCTGCCTCATTCCCAGCAATGCCCCGGTGCCCTGGAACAAACTGGAGTTTGATTTCATGTTGAGTCACCAGCGCCAGCAACTTGTCTTGGATCTGGAAAAAAAGGTGCACATAAGATTGAGGCTTCCTATCTTTGATTATATACAATGAACTAAGAGAATCTGTGAAGATGGCAAACTTTTTGCAGTGACTGAGGATGTTCTGGGCCCACTCAAGTGCCTCCTTGAGAGCAAAGAGCTCAGCTTCTAGGACTGAAACCTCAGGTCGCAGTTTCCAATTGAGTGTAACACCTTTAGAAGGCACCACCATGGCTGCTGATGACGAGACCACAGGCTCAGTTACTCGTGAGCCATCTGTGTATGCTGCTGTAAAGTTGGCAAAGTTTGTCTGCAGGAGGTCTTGGAAGGTTTGTGAAGCTGAGTTGGATGTGAGGCCCAATACAGGAGTTGATGAGAAGGTTGTTAAGATGTGCTGCTGGATATTGAACCAGGGTGGAAGGGGAGAAAGAAAGGGAAGTCGCAATGGTCTGGGGAGGAGTAAATTGTGTTCAGAGAAGGTTTTTCTGGCATGAGTGGTAAAGGATGGTAAAAGTGAGACAGATATAGGAGGGTGTGTGTCCTGTTGCTCGGCACGGAAGAGATCATGAATTATGGAACACATTGGAAGCGTTGTGAGTCTGTAGTAGTATTTACACAAAAGCTCTTTACAATGAATTGAAAGGGGAGGGATGTTAGCTTCAACTTTAAGAGATCAAATTGGAGTCGTTTTTCTGCACCCCAGGGCAGTCCCAAGGCAGTTGTTTTGAATGATGTTCAGTTTTGAGAGCTGTGTTTGAGCAGCACAAGCATAGAAGGGAGCTGCATAATCTAGACGACTGACGACTAATATTTTATATAGTTTTAGGAGCAACATACGATCTGCTCCTCACTGTCTGTTAGCTATACATTTGAGCAAGTTTACAATAGGAATGCTGAAATTCTAAGAGCCTCTATGTGTGCTCCCCAGCGCAGTCTCGGAGCATCTAAAGTCACTTCAAGATAACGGAACTGGTAAACAACTTCAATTGGGTGGCCTTTACACAAGAGGGAGGGAGGGTTTACTTTCTTAAGGGTAAAATACATGCACTTTGTTTTGCTGATGTTAAGTGATAACATAGATAGGAAAAATGTTGACGTTTACGCCACTATTTTTAGTTTGGCAATATTCCAATTAGTTTCGCTACTACAACAGTTTTACGACGTGTCGGAGGCCTGTCCCGAGTAGCCCCGCTTGTCCCGAGTAGCCCCGGTTGACGGTATGTCATGCATTATTATGTTGACAAGTGTGGGGGAAAAGGTGGCTCCTTGGGGTACTCCTGAGCCTATCCTTCTCATTTAGGAAAGTTCCCCCTCAAAGAAAACTTGGAATCGTCTGTCTTCTAGGTATATTTTGAGCCATCTCAACATTACTCCCTGTACACCACATCTAGCAAGCTTGTATAGGATGCCATTGTGCCATACCATATCAAAAGCACTAGTAAAATCACAGAATATTGCCACCATGACACCTTTGCTGTTCAGCGTGTCTTGCACTGCTGTAGTCAGTCTGGCCACCTGATCAACAGCAGATATGCATGATCAGAAGCCTCCTTGACTTGGTCGGAATGCTTTCCTTTGTTCCAGGAAAAAGGTCAGGGGCTTGTTGATCAAAGATTCTAGCAACTTGCCAATGCATGAAAGCAGTGAAATTGGGCAATAAGAAGAAACATTTGTCAGAGGCTTGCTTGGTTTTTCAATTGGATTAGTGCAGTTTTCCATTCTATGGGCACTATGTTAGAATAGAAACTGTCATTGTAGATATTGAGAAGCCATAGTTTGTACTCCAAGGTTAGGTTTGCCATGTGCTTATTGTGGATGTAATCTAGCCCTGGGGATGAGTTTTTAAAGTTATACATACTATTTTCTAGCTGATGCAGTGTGAATGGCTGGTTTATGGATGAATTATCATCACAGCTAAGTGAAAGAGCCAAAGGAAGCAGTATTGCTGAGATAGAAACTGGAGTAGGAGAGTTCAAAATACTATGGTAGTGTGAGGCCAAAGCATCTGCCTTCATAACTGGATCAGAGATCATGGCGTCATGAGTTATGAATAGCTGGGATTTTTGATGGAATGGGGTGTGAAGTCGTTTTATGCATTTCCATAGGAGGCAGATTGGAGTGTCTAATGTCAAAGTGTTGCAGTACTTTTCCCAGGATTCTTTTTTTGCTTTCCTAACTACCCAATTAACTTTGGCTTCACTTTTCTTATATTTTATAAGGTTTTCTCTTGAGGGTTGTGTGAGGAGAAGCTGTTTGACAATTTTCTTCTCTTGGACAGCTGTCATGCATTCTGGGGTCCACCAGGCTTTATTATACTTTGGAGTTATTACTGTCTTTGTTTAGGGGAAAACTGCAGAACTGGTTGATATGATGTTATGGTTGGAGTTGTTGCTGCTTATTTCAAGATCAGGGGACTGATTAGTACCAATTTGGTTAATGGCTGCTTGCCCACTTTGACCAGGAACTCTCCTCAAATTTCCAGGTGGGTCGTCTCTTGTACTGTATATGTGTGAGTTCTACTCCTATTGTGGTTAGCAGTGGGTAGTGATCACTCCCAAGATCTGCTAAGGTTGAGATTGAAGAAATTGGCTGTATGTCAGTGGTAATAATGGCAAGGTCTAAGGTTGTAAAGGAGTTTTGGTAAACATTGAAATATGTAGGTAGTGCAGGTGGGGTCAGTAGGGCAAAATTAGGGTGCTGTAGTAAAAAGTTGTGCAAGATTCTACCAGCAGTATTGGATGCATGCCCGGGTTCCCAGTCTGGGTAATGAGCATTAAAGTCTCCCACTATTAATGATGAAGGTACTACTTGATTTAGGTAATGTTCATACTCTGGGAGTGATATTGCTTTGTTAGGATTATACAAGTTGATGATTGAGATTGGAGGATTGTTTTTTAAAAGTATTTTTACTCCCTGTACCTCTAACAAGGATGGCAAGTAGGGCTGCAGTGTAAGGGGCAGATAGGATACATCACTTCTAATAAGGATTGCCAGACCCCCCCCCCATGGTCCCATCCTCCCTATGTTTGTAGATTGGCATGTAATTAATAAATCTAGGTTCATGCCCTGCGGATAGCCATGTTTCACATAGGCAGATTACATGAGGTTTTGTTGTGTATATATTTAGTTTAAAGTTGCTTAGTTTGTTCCTCAGACTTCTACAATTCCACTGGACTATTTATATTTCTTTTTGAGAATGCATTTTGTGGAGAAGTTCTGTGATGGAAGTTTTTTATAGGTATTTCCAGCATCTTTTGCTTTGCCACATGATGACTTAGATGCTGTATTTAAAGCGGCATATATACCTTTCATGGTATTCAACTTGTCCTTATCCAGGTTTCTGCCAATTATTGGTGAAGGGTTGAAGGGCACTTCAATAACTTCTGGAGTAAGAGGAGCTGGAATAATTTGTGAACCAGGACTGTATAGTCTTGATATTTTGTGTGGTCTGCTCCTTACTGAGGGGCTGTTTTGGTTTGGCAGAAGTGTCTTGTTGAATGGTTGGTCAGGAATCTCAGGATCAATAACAGGAGCTTGCATGTGAACTTCTATTTCTGCTGAAGTATGGTATTTGAGATTAGGAAGCAAAGTGTTGTGAGAGAGATTGGCAGATATGTTGACTGTTTTAGGTTTAGTTTCACATTGTTGATTTTGAGTTGTCTGGGCTGGTACTGTAAAAGTTTCAACAACTATCTGGGTTATTTGATCAGAGATATTTAGGTTGTCACTGTTTTGGAATAGGTTTATCAATTTTGAGAGGATTTCTATCAGTTTAGAGACTGAAGAGCGAGTCTGTAGGATGTTTTCAGTAGTTTGTGTGGATACTGAGATTTTTTCCAAGCCAGCTTGTGTTTGCCAACTCACAGGGTGATTGACCTGAGTTACTGGATGGGAGGTTGCAGAAGGGTTGGGTGATGTACTCAGTGATGCGTTTCTAGCTGTGTTACAGGTTCTGCTCATAGTTGATGTCTCTTTTGCACGTTTCACAGCATCTCTATAGGACATCTTCTTGACAGCGAGCTTTCTCAACTAAAGTCTGAAATTTCATTCAAGGGCAACCTCCATAGTTAGCAGTGCGTGTGCCTCTACAGTTGCAGCATTTTGGTGCTAGACTCCTAGAAGTAGAGCAATCTTTAACATTATGTGGTCCTCTGCAACCTACACAGCAAGAGGGGCCTTTACAGTTGCTGGCATTATGGTTGAATCCTTGACATTTATAGCACTGCAAAGGCTTACTTACAAATGCTTCCACCTTGAATTGTAGGTAGCCAAGATACAGGTAGGTAGGTAGATGCTGCGATGTAAAAAGCACCTTAAACATAACTGTCTTTACCTTATCTTTGCCTGTTGTTTCGAACTGCTGTTGCACCATCATATCCAGTTAGTTGTAACTCTTGGGTAAGCTCTTCCTCTGAGGTCTCATCCCCAAATGGTCCTATCACTACTGCTGACACAGTGAGGTTTAGCAGAAGTCGGCATTTGACCTTCCAGGACCCAATTTGACTAGTAGAGAGAAGTTGGTAATGCATTGAGAATCTTGGCTGTCCATCCTAACTATCAATAGATTTTTACTTACATTTTTCTGAATCCCCTTGACCCCTATGGTTCCAAAATATGACTGGGCTAAAGCTTTGATAAGAGCTAAATCATTTGCAAGAATTTTGGTGATAGGATGCTCATCTGGTACAGGCTCAATAATCATGATTAAGGGGTTGGCAGGTATGATTCCCTCAGGTACTTCAGCAGAGAGAGCAGGAGAAGTTGGCCCAGTGTGGAATTCTGTATAGGTAATATATTCCCATGTTAACATGAGAAAATGTATCAAAAAACCTACCCTACCACGTTACACCACCTTCCACTGCAGTGAAAATTGATACACTGAGCTCATTAGAAACTGTGGCACTTCCAAAATTGCATGTGGTTTGACATCCAATCCCATGTTGGCAACGCCTCAATCAAGTTAACTAGTTGTTTATCTGTAGGCTAGTTGACAAATCTTTGCAATGAATATGTTCTAAAATAAAAAAAAACACATCCACATTCGCAAAAATTCTCACAATTGGACAATACACACAAAGTTTTCAATATCACACAAAATTATGAGATTAACTGTAACTTTTTCAAGGCGTACGTTCACATCGTGCTGCTACAATTACATTTGACATGGCGGTGTCACACATATTTCTTTTGGTTATGTCAAGTTCAATTTCACAATAAATAGACTTGATCCACATTCCATACTGAGATTTAAATGATTGAAAGTTGTTTTAAAATATAAAAACCCATTGATACATTCCAGATTTGAATTTTTTCAATTTTTTGTCCTATTATGTTGAATTTATCTTAATAACTTCACTTCAAATTCTGAATGATTTCATCTGCCATCGCGAATTTTCGAACATTTTTTGTCTTTTAGAAAATGTTTGTTGTTTACAAGGGGAAATTATTTCATTACAGCAATCCCTTGATTAGCACGGTTTTGAATACCGCGGTTTTGATTAACGCGGAAAAAAAATTTGCGACCTACCCTTAATCTATGTGGTGCCAGTTTTGATTAGCGTGACTTTTTTTCACAATGCATCATTTTCCCGCCTCTAGCCAGAGGCGTTACGTTCGTAACAAAAGTGTTACTTTTTGCTTATTAGATCATATGTTGTTACTTTTGTTACGACTTTTGGAAAAATTTGCCAAATGTTGTTACTTTATGAATTTCAGCAAATAATTTTTTAAATAAGGTCCCGTTCCGTAGGCACTTGTGCTGACTACAGAGTCGGTTTAACCGCGCCTTGTCTCGTTCATAACTCGAATGGTCGAGTTTGGCAACGTTCGCTGGTAAGTGCGCCATGCCGGTGCTCTAGTTACTCGTTAGCCTTCAACTGGTCAAGATCGCTGCCATATCTACTGCTCACTTTTATCAAACTACATAATTTTCCTTGATAAATTACCGTCATAATTATGGACAAAAAGGGAACGCTTAAACGTAAAAATATCACTTTGGAGACTAAGCTTGAATGATGAATTGAACTAAGCAGAATATGATGAATCTTAGTGGAAAAAAATTATTATGTAACTTTGCTATTTTTGGGGATTAATTATAATTATTCTATATATTCTTAAGTTTGATTAGCACAGTTTTGCTTAACACGGTAAAACTTGGGGATTTATTAACCGTGTTAATCAAGGGATTGCTGTATATAAAACATAGAGCATGTACCATAACATGCATTAATAATACAATTTAATTCAATAAAAATTAATTCCTACTTTAAAAAATTTATTCAGATTTTTAATTCAATATTTTTCTAATAGAATTCAATTCTACAGCATGTAGCATCTAGTGTATTAAATAATGAAATTTAATTTAATAAAATTTAATTTCAATTAATTTTCTAATTTAATTTAATTCTACAGCTTCAACTGGTAAAAATGAGCATCATAGGAATGAAAGTAAAACTGTCATTCATACATCACAAATTGAATGACATTGAATGGATTGGATAGGTATTTTATTAATCCTGTAAATATATAAAATTGGAAATGACACTTCTATTTCAGAATAATAATGGAAATGTCCCTACTATTTCACAAACTGTTCTTGAATACACTTGCAAAAACTAAAGTTCTGTAATCAATGGAGTCTTCGAAATAACAAAATTGTTCAATTTAGAATTTTTAGCTATATGAGTGAGATTGTCAATCATCATAGGAGCTGCAAGAAAAAATTCATTGTTTTTGATGTAAAAGAATGTTTTTAAATTAAAAGAAATACAATACTAGATTTTTGGAAATACAATGCTAAAATTAATGATCCGTATTAGAATTCAATAAACGTTACACTTTCAGAATTAATTTGAAAAAGTTTGTACCTATTTATAATTTATTATTTTACAAATTGCATAATGCAATGCACAAATTCAAGATCACATATGAGTATGAATTTAAGTCTCCTGACTGGAGGAGATTTCAAAATTTATTGTACTATCACATAAGCGTGATATAAGCTTTTTGTCCTTTTGATGAACAAAGTTTATTTAGGTTCTATTGGCTGTAATGGGTAGAACAATGCAACATATTAGCGGCCAATGATTGACTGGCCATCGGTTGGTTATATCGTAAGATCGGTTGGGTTGCGGGTTGATGTTTGGCTCTTGATAATTCTGATTAATGATGTACAAATATTGTGGTAGATACATTGTCCAAGAGTTTCGCTGCAAAGATTTTTATTTAAAGGATAATAAATCAATTTGCAATTGTTTAATCCCTCATATGGATATAAATAAACATCATTTGATTTATTTTAAAAGCAATGAAAGATATAGAAAGATAAAAGCATAAATGAGCATTGAAATAATTCTTATGAATAAATCAAGTCAAGTAAAAAAATAATTTGTTTGAATTTTAGATTTATACAAAAATAGTTCAAACCTCCATCAGAAACAACATAATTAATCATTCTCTTGCTCTAAATATACGAATGATAGTTGATTAGTTGGACTTGGTTACCGTCAACAATGATCATCCAACTAGATTATGCACCGGGAGGTGGGAATGAACTATGAAGCTAGTTCAGTTGCACGCTTGCTCTCGTCATGTGTACTTCCGCTTGCCTGAATTGCGTGTTCAGTGTGCATCATGGAAAACTCTGCTTTGCAGTGTAGTTTTAATTACTTTATGAAGTTTAGTTCATTGCGATCAAACTTAGAGAGTCTCCGTTAAGCCGTGGTCGAGAGCGGACGCTCGTGCTCGTGGTCCCAAATTTCTAAATTTTTAACTTTTTACTGTGATGTTTTCGGAACTCTTTTTGCATTTTTTTATGATCCGTGCCAGAGAATAACCGAATTTGAGTTCAGTTCAGTGAAGTCAGTAAAAGTGAGTGCAAATAGAATGAACAAGCCAAACAAGTGAAAGTGTTTTCATTTTCAAACAACGCGGACCTGTAGAGTCAGTGAGGGTTGCCGCGCGAGGGTAACGCCCACGCCCTGGCCCACGCGGGACAATAAGCCTTTGTTCTCGCGCCTACCTCTTCCTAGCCGCTCAAGTCTGTAACAATTTTGAACAATCTAACAATTTGTACAAATTTTACTCAAGTTGATTTCGGTTTTTAACTTGTGTTTATCTAGCTCTTGCATTTGCAAGCCGCTTATTCTCAAGTCTGTAACTGAGTACTATCTCAATCAATCGTCAGTTATGGAAAGATCGGGTTCCAAAGGCCGGATCCCTTGTGAATCAAGTCACGAAAAGTTCAAGAATCAGCAACAGGCCATGGGCCTATGTCTTCAACGCCGACACTTCTATTCTATTCTAGAGACAAATGTTCAGCTAATACTTTTATAAGTTTAATTTTAATTGTTGAGTGAAAGGTGCAGGCATGCAAGTTCCAAGTGATTACTTTATAGAAACTGAGCAAGTTAGTGTACGTGTTTTAAGCCTTTAAAACTCATTTTTTGCCTCAAATAACGATGTTGGGTAAAAAAAGTGGTCTTGGTGGATTGAAATAATATGTGAACCTTCAAAATTAGAATTCCATCCTGAGTTGGCCTCTGCCCAGAAGTAAGAGCAGTTTCAGTCTTTCAGAGTCAGACAAGTCTTTGATAGTGGCAAAGCAGAGAGTTTTTTAGACTCTCCATCAAGTTCATTTTTGAGTCTTATAAGTAGACCAGTAAAGTATCTGGGATACGTACCAGCATTATCATACATAAGAAATTGGTGTAAATCTTGGGTAAATGAGGAAATTGAAAATGAACCAACTCTAAAAAATCTCTGGTTTGTCACTATGAGTGTCATAATGAGTCTTCCTGTCCTAGCAAACCAGAATAAGATGAAAACCCTTCAAAATTTGCCCCAATCCCAGCATGTTGCATTTCCGTCACATCTGTGTAATCTAACTGCTCGATATTTGCTGTTTTTCCAACAGCAAGCTCATTGGAACTGGAAGCTTTCATCTCACAACTCATTAGGCTTGGAAAGTCCTCAGGTTTGTTCATATTTTGAAGTCGAGAGTAAATAAGCAGTTTATTAGCTGCATTATTTCCTAGCTGCTTTGTTACTGGTGCAGACTCTGAAATGGAGGTTTCAGTCTCACTCTGCCTCCAGTTTAGAAGTCCCACTCCCAGATGAGAGCTTAGTTGTTATCGTTTTTTTCCCATTTTTACTCCCACCCCGTCCCATATTCTAAAAATGAATGAAGTAACCACCTACAGCTTAAACAAATTTTGAGATTGATACTCACGATTACGATGACCTCTTCTTACCCATAGTGGAATTCTGTGAAGAGAGGTACTTATGGCGGTCCACCGCTGTGCGGCGGTCTTAACCCTTCGCAAGGCCCCATGCCCTTGGCCCTTGGGTCCCTCTTGCAAGTTGCAATGGTCTAAACTCAACAGTTCGACCCCATGGTCTCATCACAACTCCCTTTAGAAATATGTGCAGTTTCGAAATTGATAGTAATAAATCAATAAATATTTGAACTGGGAAATTCCTTAGTTACTTACGTTGGTTCCACAATGATATCAATNTTCTTGCGACCGATTTTTGCATCCAGTCGCTTATAATGAAAATAAAATTGTTTAAGCAAGTATTTCTTGCATTAGAGATACTTCAAAGTTTGTTAATGTTAACAGCATTATAATCCATGCAGAAACGTACATTTTTTACATAGATATTAAAAATTTAGGCTCTTTGACTTGTAATGTCTTGTATACTATCATTCTTACCGATCACGTAACCAGATCTTTCCTTACAAACGACACCAGAGATGTTTAATCGATGAGCGCCGGCAATTTAATGAATACAATCACCTGAATAATGTCATAGCAAAGCTTCTACTAAAAAATATTTTTCCGAACCATTCGTACGCAAGTGCGGAAATTATTACGGATCAAATCAGACTTATTTACCTGATTTAGTATAGCAGCGCCCTGGTTGATTAGACATGAAGGGCATAGAAAAAACTGCAACTAAGTGGGCTCAGAATTGAATGAGACACTGTCGATGTGGGGACGTATAATGCCATCTCTCAATTTTGTATCCCCAAAGCCTATTCTCTACTGAGGGTGCTTGTACACGGGGATAGTGCATACGGCTAGTAAATCTGGCAACTTGGCAAGTGTCGGTCGCTTGGTGACTATCCGGCAAGTAAGCCTGTACACGATGAGAGTATAAGGTGCCGCTATCTTCTCGTTCGCGCCGCCAGTGCGTCGTTAGAAGCCGTCGAGTGAGGTCTGTGAACATGGATAGTATGATCACCTTCAACAACTCGAGTCTGTACGACGTTTTTATAATCTATATGTTAGCCATTAAAAATTCAAAGTAGGGAACAACTAAACCCTGACCAATAAGGTCTTCTTTCAGTTTCAAAATATTTGTTTCTCTCTTAATTTTGCTGGAGTAACCATCATGGCAAACATTCCACTTTGATTCATATTTTTGGAATATTTCAAAGAATAATTGAATACCGTCTGGAATCCACTTTGTTGGGTTCTTAGAACCATTATCGTTCAAACAAGCCAATATTCACTTGACCCAAGATACTTCACAAGAGCGGCACAGATCGAAATAATATATGAACCTGAATCAGCGCTACCAGCCACTTCTCCAGCGAAGAAATCAACACATCGTTGTCCCTCTCGGCCGCGTCTCGGGCACTTGCCGGCGCATGCCTCTGAAGCGGCTGAACCCATATACACGGGGCTAGTAGCGTGGACAGTTCAAGTGGCGGATGAACTAGCGGCTAGTACTATCCCTGTTTACAGGCACCTTTAAGGTGCCTGTACACATGGATAGCACTAGATAGTACTTTTAGCTTGATTTCGAGCTCTTGCATACAGGTTATAATCAGAATCGCTGCGAGTTTGTAAATAACGCATGTAGGCTTCTTTCTTGGTCTTTAGCTGAGCAATAACGGTAGAATAGAAAAGAATAGAATAGAATCCGTAATTTGCTAGGCATTTTAAGACTGAACATATGCTCCTGCATAGCTTCGTCTAGTCTGTTCTTGAATATGTTCATACTCGGATCGTCAACGATGCCATCAGGCTGTTCAACATGTCGGTGACTCGAAGCGAGAAAAAATGTTGTCGCATGGATGTGTTACAACGCAGTTTTTTTTAGTTTATAGCTGTTGCCCCCTGTCTGGTTCTAGATTCAAATTCTAATAATCCTTCTGGGACCTTGTATAAGCCGTGAGTATACTTGTATGCCTCAATGAGTTCCCCACGCAGACGTCGATAACTGAGGCTTGGAAGCTTCATAATCTTTAATCATTCCTCATAGGACTTGCCTTTCAAGCCCGGGATTATCCTTGTTGCACGTCGTTGAACACTCTCAATTAAATTTTTGTCCTTTTCAAGTTTTGGTGACACACGACGTTTGCTAACTCTAGGTTCGAGCGCACGACAGCAACAAACTACTGCTTCAGCGCTGTTCTGTTCATCCACTGGGACTTTTTGACTCCTCCAAGCGTAATCTTTGGTACACAGGCATCAACTGCAGACATAACTGTGTCTTTGAGAAATGAACATGAATCAGTCACATTCATGTCCTTAATACCGTCCGAAATATTCGCCGCATTCACCGCTTCACGCAGTTTATCAGTCGCCTTTCGCAACGTGCAAACGTTCACGCTTTCGAAGCGTTTTATCTGCACAGCACTTAATACTGAAAAACAATTATTGGAGCTGGCTTTTTAGCCCAACGGAGCCTCGTGGCGAAGCTCATCTATCATTGATTCTTCGCTAGTAAACACTAGATCTAGAATATTTGGGGTTTGTTTACCCCAAAATGGGTTAGCTTGGTGATGTTCTGGATTAAAAATGAGTCTCGCACAGACTCCAAGAACAGGGATGCTGGGTGATTCCCATCTCTTGGAGAAGATTCATCTGCCCAGTCTATTTCTGGATGGTTAAATTCACCAACGATCAACGTATGCGACCTGTTGAAAGTCATTCTCGGTAAAAGGTTATTTAGTACTTTATCTTATCAGTGGAGCTGTTAGGTGACCTATAAAGGACCCTTATGAGGAGGCAATCCTTGCATTTTAGAGTAAGTTAGCAACACACAGATTCTCTAGCTGATTGATGCTCTGCAGATAACTTAACTTGCTGGGCCCCATAAGAGGTTCTAACCCACAGAGCTACACCTCTACTGCTGTCTCTTATACACATCTAGATGTGTATAAGAGACAGGTATAATGCCATCTCTCAATTTTGTATCCCCAAGGCCTATTATCTACTTAGGGTGCTTGCACACGGGGATAGTGCATACGGCTAGTAAATCTGGCAACTTGGCAAGTGTCGGTCGCTTGAAGACTATCCGGCAAGGCCGTGATTCACTTGACCCAAGATACTTCACAAGAGCGGCACAGATGCTCTCGCCATGGCTGAATCAGCGCTACTAGCCACTTCTCCAGCGAAGAAATCAACACATCGTTGTCCCTCTCGGACGCGTCTCGGGCACTTGCCGGCGCATGCCTCTGAACCTCTATACACGGGGCAAGTAGCGTGGACAGTTCAAATGGCGGATGAACTAGCGGCTAGTACTATCCCTGTATACAGGCACCTTTAAGGTGCCTGTACACAAGGATAGTACTAGATAGTACTTTTAGCTTGATTTCGAGCTCTTGCATACAGGTTATAATCAGAATCGCTGCGAGTTCGTAAATAATGCTTGTAGGCTTCCTTCTTGGTCTTTAACTGAGCATTAACTGTAGAATAGAATAGAAGTGTCGGTACTGAAGAAATAAACCCATGGCCTTGATAGATTCTTGAATTTTTCGTGACTTGATTCACAAGCGATCCCGCTTTTGGAACCCGATCTTTCGATAACTGACGATTGATTGAGATAGCTGCTGGAATTATTGCATGGTCCGTAATTTGCTAGGCATTTAAGACTGAACATATGCTCCTGCATAGCTTCGTCTAATCTGTTCTTGAAGGAGTTCGTACTCGGAGCGTCAACGATGCTATCAGGCTGTTCCACATGTCAGTGACTCGAAGCGAGAAGAAATGTTGTCGCATGGATGTGTTACAACGCAGTTTTTTTAGTTTATAGCCGTGGCCCCTGGTGTTGGTTCTAGTTTCAAATTCTAGTAATCCCTCTGGGACCTTGTATAAGCCATGAGTATACTTGTATGCCTCAATGAGTTCCCCACGCAGATGTCGATAACTGAGGCTTGGAAGCTTCATAATCTTTAATCTTTCCTCATAGGACTTGCCTTTCAAGCCCGGAATTATACTTGCTGCATGTCTTTGAACACTCTTCTCTATTAATTTTTTGTCCTCTTCAAGTTTCGGTGACCACACGACGCAACAAACCACTGCTTCATCGCTGTACTGTTCATTCACTGGGACTTTTTGACTCCTCCAAGCGTAATCTTTGGTACACAGGCATCAACTGCAGACATAACCGTGTTTTTGAGAAATGACCATGAATCAGCCACATTCATGTCCTTAATACCGTTCGAAATATTCACTGCATTCACCGCTTCACGGAGTTTATCAGTCGCCTATCGCAAAGTTCAAACGTTCACGCTTGCGAAGCGTCTTATCTGCAAAGCACTTGATACTAAAAAGCAATGATTGGTGCTGGTTTTTGCCCAACGGAGCCTCGTGGCGAAGCTCATCTATCATTGATTCTTCACTAGTAAACACTAGATCTAGAATATTTGGGGTTTGTTTACCCCTAAATGGGTTAGCTTGGTAATGTGCTGGATTAAAAATGAGTCTCGCACAGACACCAAGAACAGGGATGCTGGGCGATTCCCATCTCTTGGAGAAGATTCATCTGCCCAGTCTATTTCTGGATGGTTAATGTCACCAACTATGCGACCTGCTGAAAGTCATTCTCAGTAAAAGGCTGTTTAGTACTTTATCGTTATGAGAGGAGCTGTTAGGTGATCTATGATGGACCCCTATGAGGAGGCTATCCTTGCCTTTTAGAGTAAGTTCGTACCACACTGATTCTCTAGCTGATTGATGCTCTGCAGATAACTTAACTTGCTGGGCCCCATAAAAGGTTCTAACCCACAGAGTAACACCTCTACTGCACTGCTCTTCATTTAAGTTATGAAAACAATCGAAACCTGGCAACTGAAATTCGACAGTGTAAAAGGTTAAGATTTGGTAGTGGACGATGCGATTCAGAATTGTAATTAAGTATGACCTGAGGGTGGTTCTTATGTAGCGGGATCCGAGGATATAGAGGAACAGCGTAAACGATTATATAATATACTTTTAGGATTATAGTTCGGCTTACAGTTTAGGATAATCAGATTATAAGTTGGAGCTTTAACACTGATGTCTTCAGCGTCCAGCTAAAGTATGGATAAATCTAGAGTGTATCTTCTACTCTGACATTAATTTAAAGTTACTGTCCTGATGGATACGGACAAGAGTAAGGGCTTACACACAAGACACGACTGTCTTGTGTAAGGACTTACACAAGACTAAAGCTAATTGCTGGAGACAGAGCTTTTATAGCTTCGCTATTTGACGTCACCAAGGGCGTGACTTAATGAACAGGGAAGGCAAACACATGGAAATGTTTATGAATATATCGAAGTGAAGGAGATTATCTTTCAACAAGGAAGATATTAATGAGGAAATATCCAGGGACAAATTGTATCAATATTGTCACCTGACAACAGGTACCTACAATTTTCCCCCGTGATTTTTAGGGAGTGTTTCTGTAATACAAATAATGTCAATACACTCGATTGCGATCACAGTTAACAGTTCACACGCTTGAGACAGAGCTTTTATAGCTTCGCTATTTGACGTCACCAAGGGCGTGACTTAATAAACAGGGAAGGCAAACACAAGGAAATGTTTATGAATATATCGAAGTGAAGGAGATTATCTTTCAACAAAGAAGATATTAACACGTTGACTACGTATTGGTACATATGCGTACCACGAAATGTATTTCTCCTGGTACATAATTCAGGGTTGCCAGATGGCCTAAAAAACGACCAATTAAGTCCGTGAACAAAAAGGCCTATAACTCAATATATACTAGTATATTTGTAGGTTCCGGTGTAAAAATTCAATTTTTTTAGTTAAATAGGAAGCGCCCCTTACAACCCCTATCATAAATTTTAGCCGACCACCTAAATTGAAAAAACTAAATCGCGGAATTTGTCCGGTAAAAAACGAAAGTCTGGCAACCCTGTTCCATAATAGTACTAGAAAAATGAAACAAAAGTACAAGATGAAACAATCGTAGTCAACGTGTTAATGGGGAAATATCCAGGGACAAATGGTATCAATATTGTCACCTGACAACAGGTACCTACAATTTTCCCCCCGTGATTTTTAGGGAGTGTTTCTGTAATACAAATAATGTCTATACACTCGTTTGCGATCACAGTTAACAGTTCACTTTTTTGTTCAAAACGAAATCCGAGTTCGTGTTAAAACATTTTAAAACTTTTTGTGCACTTTCACTTTGATTTAAGCGGTTGCTTCTTACATTACTTACAGGTCTGGAACTGTGAACATGACTTCTACTGTTTACTTGTTTTCCAGCTCCGCTAACTGATCGTGTGCGGCCGGTGTTGTCTTGACATTGCGAGAGTGGTTGACCTGATTTACCGTGCTTTTCCGAATGATTCTCTCCTGCCATTTCTTGCGAAAATTTTCTCTTTCTAAAGGGGTGAAATCCTTCTTTACAAAAACGGAGTTGTACTCAGGAGATTCTCCAAGCTTTCTCGTTGCCTTCAGCACGCTTTCAACCTGTGCAGGATCCTTTACAGTCACCAACAAAGGTCTGCATGTGTTGGCAGCAGCCAACTATTTTATAAAAATAGTTGGCTGCTTTATTTATTAAACTATTTAATATAATAATAAACTATATTTATTATTAAACTATTTTATATTAATAGTCTAAAAAGTTCTGGCTACAGCGGGTCAATTTCAGCGGTGGCGCACGAAGTCGTCAGCAGTCTTGAAGTGAACTTGGCAACCGCACGTCGCGGTCCTGACGAAGGCGTCAGCAGTCATGAAGTGAACCTAGCAACCGCACGTCGCAGTCTTGACGAAGGCGTTTGCAGTCATGAAGTGAGCCTAGCGACCGCACGTCGCAGTCTTGACGAAGGCGTCAGCAGTCATGAAGTGAACCTGGCAACCGCACGTCGCAGTCTTGACGAAGGCGTCAGAAGTCATGAAGAGAACCTGACAGCCGCACGTTGCGGTCCGGACGAAGGCGTCAGCAATCATGAAGTGAACCTGACGGGTCGCCTGCCGAAGACCACCACTGCCCTGGATGTAATGGACCATCATGATTCCTGAAATAAAATAACCACTTAAAGCTTAAACAAGTTTAGAGATTGCTACTTACAATTACGATGACCAGAGGTGGGCAGTAGCGCGCTACATGTAGCGGCTGCTACATTTTCAGTAGTGGTAGCGGCTCTACATTTAAGGAAATATAGCAGTAGCTGTAGTGCCCGCTACATATTCAAGTAGAGATACAAGGTTTTGCCGCTACAGCGCTACCGCTACATTTATAGATAAAGTCTTTGGATTTTACTTAAGGGGACTGGCTACCCTCCAACAAAACTTTTTTGTTTACAGACGGTCATTTAAATTTAAAAAAATGAAAGAAAACATGGAATTAATAGAAAACGGAAAATAAGGGGTACTCTAAAAAAGTTTATAACTTTTGCAAATCACATGCTGCAATGTTGAGACACATATAATTTGATTTGTAACAACAATATATTTTTACCCCTCCACACCTTCCTCCCCCTCCCATATATAAGTCAAACCATGCACATATTAACACGTTGACTACGTATTGGTACATATGCGTACCACGAAATGTATTTCTCCAGGAAGTAGTGGTACATAATTCAGGTTGCCTATAATCGGCCAAATCCGAGAACAAAAAAGGTGAAAAAAAGGGCGATAACTCAATATATAGTAGTTTATTTGTAGGTTTTGCTATAAAAATTCCATTTATTTTCTTTTTGCAGTATTTAAAATTTAATTAGGAAGTACCCCTATCATAAATTTTAGCCGGCCAACGCAATTGAGTAAAACTAAATCACGGAATTTGTCCGGAAAAAATGAACGTCTAGCAACCCTGCTTAAAAAAAGTACAAAAAATGAAATAATTGTACAAGATGAAGCAATCGTAGTCAACGTGTTAAATAAATGGCTTCTAGAGTCGCTAGGTATTATTTTTACAAATCAAATGGTATGTCTCTCATTGCCGTAGCTTGAAAACTGTTGGAGTTATAAATTTTTTAAGATGGCGTTTTTTTGGATTTTTTAATTGTTCAGGGGAGCCAAATAAAGTAAAATTTATCAAAAACAGAAGAATATGCCCAAAAAGTCTTGATATTGTAGCCCAAGCTTTCCCATTGCCAATTATTTGCATTCAAGGTACCAGCACGCGTCTTTAGACCTATTTATGTTCAATTTAATGTGAATAATAGGCAATAAATGGGACTTTTTATATATAAATATATATATATATAAAATATTCATTTTACATAACTTTACAACTGCATTTCACCAAATTCTATTGCATGAACATCCGTGGTAGTAGCTTTGTTAAACGTGTCTTGTTTGTAGCTTTCAAACGAGTGCAAACACTTTGCAATTAACCTAAATAATGACATATAAATACCATTTATTTGTAAATAATGATATAAAATGATCATTTTATAAAAGTTCAAGACTGCATTATGCAAAAAAGTATTGCATGTACATCTATGGTACTGTAAAATGGGGTAACTTAGACCACTTTTTTTATAAATGATGACATTTTTTACTAGCTAAATTAAACTTGAATTGAAACATGCAAATTACAGGTCTTTACTCTAGCTTCACTTACCATAAATTGCTGGCTCCTGCCTCTCATAGTCTTTATGTAATTTCAAAAAAAGTGATGGTCTTTGTTACCCCAGCTCTTGGGGTATCTTAGACCGGGTGGTGAAATCAATTATATTTTTTGGTAAAATACCTCCAAATAACTCCAGATTTTGGTGCATTGTAGTAGAACTCTTCTAGTTACATATGCAAATGACAACTTGAGGAAAGTCATAGTTTGCAAATGGGGGGCGCTGCCCCATAATGGGGGAAATGTGACTACCTAATGGCAGCCCTGATGGGGTAAATATTGACTGGCTTGGAAATTAAGTTAAAATTACCATATATAAGACCTGTCTCTTATACACATCTAGATGTGTATAAGAGACAGCTATGTCTTAAATACGCTCAGGTATTGCTGTGCGAGAATCTTGGCTGCCCCCATTGTTGCGCCCCGGACACACACTGTTATGTCATCAGCATATAATAGCACGTTGACTCCATCAAGCTGAGGGACATCCATCAACATGAGATTGAAGAGCAAAGGGCTTAGAACAGCACCCTGAGGCACCCCTGCAGATAATGGGAGGGGGTCAGACAGGACTCCATTGACTCTCACGCGAGCAGTGCGAGATGTCAAATAGGCATGCAGCCAACGTGCCATTGCACCACCAATTCCAGCAATTGCCAACTTATAAAGCAGACCATCTACCCATACCTTATCAAATGCCGATTGCAAATCTATATACACGACCAAACACACCTCAGAAGCAACTTGAGCCGAGCGAATGTGTTTTTCCAACCGAAGCAGGACATCCATAGTGCTGTGCCCATGTCGAAAACCACATTGGTTAGAGGAGAGAAGAGACATTTGGTCAACTACATACTCCAAGCGAGCAGCCACAAGACGTTCTAATAATTTACCAATACAGGAAAGCAGCGTGATTGGGCGATAAGAGGTTGATAGTGTAGGATCTTTCCCGGGTTTCAGGATTGGCAGTATAATACCTTCCCTGTCTCTTATACACATCTAGATGTGTATAAGAGTCCGTATCTAGGCCGTGGGTCGAACCAGCCCTCAGTCGAACGGCCACTTGTCAAAGGACGGTAAATTTTAAAACAGAACAATGCTATCTGAAACCTAACCTCAGATGAGGTGAATGTAAAATTACGTAATTTAATTTTTAACGATGCCTGGAAGGCTGGAAGTCATATTCGATCCGCGGCCTGGTGGTGCACGGCAGGTGGTGCTCATGGCCAGAAGAATACAAAGCCGAGTGGTGCACGGCTGATTGGTGTAGTTCCGGAGAGATCCAAGGCGTTCGATTCTGGGCTTATTGGTGCACAAAATTGGTGGTGCACGGCTGCGCTCCCCTTCTTACCGATCACGTAACCAGATCTTTCCTTACAATCGACACCAGAGATCGACGGCCGCGCTCGCAGCACAGCTTCTTTCTTTCTAATTCATTCTTATAGTAGCACTGGAAGCTAGTCCATAAAGCCTCTTGCCTAAACTGGGTTTAATTGGCACCTAACAGTAACAGCTTTTAACAAAAAGTTAAAATCTGAAACAAAGAGAGAACGCAGGACAGCTTCTACTAAAAATATCTCTTCCGAACCACTCGTACGCAAGTGCGGAAATTTTTACGGATCAAATCAGACTCATTTACCTGATTTAGTATAACATAACATAGTGATGTCGGCGCTGAAGTGTAGGCCTGATGTGGCCTATCGCCGATTCTTTTCCTTTTCGTGCCTTGTTCATAGATCTAAACTCGTGTCATTT